>NC_088237.1:10281754-10542084 GCF_036934945.1 Oncorhynchus masou masou | reverse complement strand
TCGCTTACATGGCCTGCCGATGGACGTAGTTTCTGACCGGGGGCCCCAATTTGTGTCCAAGTTTTGGCAAGAGTTTTGTAGGTTACTGGGAGCGAGTGTCAGCCTGTCTTCAGGGTTTCATCCCCAGAGCAACGGTCAAACGGAGAGGGCCAACCAAGATTTGGAGAGAGTGTTGCGATGTTTGGTTTCTAAGAATCCCTCTTCCTGGAGTCAACAACTCTCTATGGTTGAGTACGCTCACAATTCGTTGCCAGTGGCAGCCACGGGTCTCTCTCCGTTTGAGTGTAGTTTAGGTTACCAGCCACCTATCTTTCCCAGTACGGAGTCCGAGGTCACTGTTCCCTCCGCTCACGCTTTCATCCAGAGGTGCCGTCCACGCATGGAGCAGAGCCCGTGAGACTCTTCTCCGGGTGGGGGCGCGCACCAAAACTAAGGCCGATCGCCACCGGTCGAAGCCTCCGGTATACGTCGTTGGCCAAAGAGTGTGGCTTTCTACTAAGAACATTCCACTCCGATCCGTTTCGAACAAGCTTGCCCCCAAATTTATCGGCCCGTTCAGAGTCAACAGGATCATTAGTCCGGTGGCGGTCCGGCTCAAGCTTCCTCCGGCGTATAGGAGAATTCATCCTACCTTTCATGTGTCTAAAATAAAACCTGTGTTTCAGGCACGCATTAACCCGCCGGTCCCGGTTCCCCCGCCGCCACGACTTGTTGATGGGGAGACCACCTTTTCTGTCAATCGTATTTTGGACTCTAGAAGGAGGGGACGCGGATTCCAGTACCTGGTGGACTGGGAGGGTTACGGCCCGGAGGAGAGAAGTTGGGTACCTGCTAGGGACATTCTGGATCACTCCCTTATCGATGATTTCAATCGACAGGTAAATTCGCCTGGGAACGCCAAGAGGCGTTCCTAGGGGGGGGGGTATTGTCACGGTTCATGAATCCACTGCCTCCGTCTCTCTTTCTCTCTCTCTCTCTCTCTCTCTCCAGTGTTTGTGTGGGCGTGGTTTCCCAATCTCGGCCTGATTGTCTGCGCCAGCTGGAACCACTTATCTTCCCTTTATATGTTCTGTTACCAGTGTTTCTTGTTGTCAGATCGTTGTTTCTTCTCTGAGGTTGTGTCGTGTGTCCGTGCTCTTCTCTTGTGTGGATTATCTGCTGTGCTCCTTCCTACTCATCTGGACACACTCCCCTGGTTTTCTCAGCACGTTATGATCGGAAGATGCACCCGAGTTCCTGGGTCGGATTCCTTCTGAGTACAGTCTGTCTGTCATGTTGCTGCTGTGAACTACATTCATTAAAACCATCGTTGCTTGCATCTTGCATCCGCCTCTGTGTTGTAACAGGTATCAGAGTACTAAGAAAAATGTATATTTCACACCTCAGAGCTGAAGATAATCTTTCAATCATCGCTCAATGAACAAATGTTACACTAAGCGTACCTCTGTCACATATCAAGAGATACTCAGCTTTGACACTTGAAACCAATGACGCCGGACTCACTGTAGGACCTTACAATTCTGTATTCTCTCAAGAAATGTAGGGCATCGAACACTGAGCTGTAAAAAGTACCGACGTTATCTTAACCACATGTACAAACCACATTATGAAGAATCCATAGTCAAACCAGTTGTCTGTAATCCAAACTGAGATGTACTGTGAAGTATGAAGGGTTTTGATAGCGCTAAGTGGAAAGTTTGCTTGGTGCAGTTATAAGCAGGCCACAAGTTACATATTAGGATGTTTTGGGGGCAACGGCATGAATGTGGAGAGTACTTCACTGGAAATAAAAGATGCCATTTTCACAAAATAAAGTTCTATGCAATTCCGCATTAACATTTATGCCCAAAAGTCATCCATTATTAAATGTAATTTTAGAGTGATGAGTTGAAAGTGACATTAATGGTGGTAACGGGATTGATATACTTAGACTCAAATTTAGACACACGTCGCCATGCACACACAGACACACACCAAATATTGGGGGGGCGCTCTCCACCTGTAGTTTGACGAGATTCGGATGCCAAGACATTTGTGAGAACAACTAATAGGCATTTTTCTGAAAACCCTTAATGGGTGTTACATTATAAAACCACATCCATATTCATGCAGACTGACAATGAATGATGACAATAGAATTACTACTATTAACTCATATATTTCAGATATTGATTTATGTACATATTCACGCACATAATCCCCAAAAAATCACAGCATTCACACCGTATGGTACATTTTGTATCCTAAGATTATGCTCCGTTGGATAGATTGAATATATTAGGACACCAAGTCAATATATAAAAAAAACATGGTTACAATATGGCTAACCACGTTTTACGATATGTTTCATCACAGCATATCTACTGACCATTCCTCACAGTGGTCAACTGCGTCCAAGAAGCGTATGTCAAATCAATGAATGTAGATCTATTAAAAAACGTTTGCGTGCATAGATTGACATGGTGGATATTCATGACTTCCGGCGCCGACAGAGATGGCCGCCTCGCTTCGCGTTCCTAGGAAACTATGCAGTTTTTAGTTTTTTTTACTTGTTATTTCTTACATTAGTACCCCAGGTCATCTTAGGTTTCATTACATACAGTCGAGAAGAACTACTGTATATAAGATCAGCGTCAACTCACCATCAGTACGACCAAGAATATGTTTTTCGCAACGCGGATCCTGTGTTCTGCCTTACAAACAGGACAACGGAATGGATCGCATGCAGCGACCCAAAAAAACGACTCCGAAAAAGAGGGAAACGAGGCGGTCTTCTGGTCAGACTACGGAGACGGCACATCGTGCACCACTCCCTAGCATTCTTCTTGCCAATGTCCAGTCTCTTGACAACAAGGTTGATGAAATCCGAGCAAGGGTAGCATTCCAGAGGGACATCAGAGACTGTAACGTTCTGTGCTTCACGGAAACATGGCTCACTGGAGAGACGCTATCCGAAGCGGTGCAGCCAACGGGTTTCTCCACGCATCGCGCCGACAGAAACAAACACCTTTCTGGTAAGAAGAGGGGTGGGGGGCGTATGCCTTATGGCTAACGAGACATGGTGCGATGAAAGAAACATACAGGAACTCAAGTCCTTCTGTTCACCTGATTTAGAATTCCTCACAATCAAATGTAGACCGCATTATGTACCAAGAGAATTCTCTTCGATTATAATCACAGCCGTATATATCCCCCCCCAAGCAGACACATCGATGGCTCTGAACTAACTTTATTTAACTCTTTGCAAACTGGAAACCATTTATCCGGAGGCTGCATTCATTGTTGCTGGGGATTTTAACAAGGCTAATCTGAAAACAAGACTCCCTAAATTTTATCAGTATATCGATTGCGCAACCAGGGGTGGAAAAACCTTGGATCACTGTTACTCTAACTTCCGCGACGCATATAAGGCCCTGCCCCGCCCCCCTTTGGAAAACCTGACCACGACTCCATTTTGCTGATACCTGCCTACAGACAAAAACTAAAACAAGAAGCTCCCACGCTGAGGTCTGTCCAACGCTGGTCCGACCAAGCTGACTCCACACTCCAAGACTACTTCCATCACGTGGACTGGGACATGTTTCGTATTGGGTCAGACAACAACATTGACAATACGCTGATTCAGTGTGCGAGTTCATTAGAACGTGCGTTGAAGATGTCGTTCCCATAGCAACGATTAAAACATTCCCTAACCAGAAACCGTGGATTGATGGCAGCATTCTCGTGAAACTGAAAGCGCAAACCACTGCTTTTAATCAGGGCAAGGTGTCTGGTAACATGACCGAATACAAACAGTGCAGCTATTCCCTCCGGAAGGCTATCAAACAAGCAAAGCGTCAGTACAGAGACAAAGTATAATCTCAATTCAACGGCTCAGACACAAGAGGCATGTGGCAGGGTCTACAGTCAATCACGGACTACAGGAAGAAATCCAGCCCAGTCACGGACCAGGATGTCTTGCTCCCAGGCAGACTAAATAACTTTTTTGCCCGCTTTGAGGACAATACAGTGCCACTGACACGGCCTGCAACGGAAACATGCGGTCTCTCCTTCACTGCAGCCGAGGTGAGTAAAACATTTAAACGTGTTAACCCTCGCAAGGCTGCAGGCCCAGACGGCATCCCCAGCCGCGCCCTCAGAGCATGCGCAGACCAGCTGGCTGGTGTGTTTACGGACATATTCAATCAATCCCTATACCAGTCTGCTGTTCCCACATGCTTCAAGAGGGCCACCTTTGTTCCTGTTCCCAAGAAAGCTAAGGTAACTGAGCTAAACGACTACCGCCCCGTAGCACTCACTTCCATCATCATGAAGTGCTTTGAGAGACTAGTCAAGGACCATATCACCTCCACCCTACCTGACACCCTAGACCCACTCCAATTTGCTTACCGCCCAAATAGGTCCACAGACGATGCAATCTCAACCACACTGCACACTGCCCTAACCCATCTGGACAAGAGGAATACCTATGTGAGAATGCTGTTCATCGACGACAGCTCGGCATTCAACACCATAGTACCCTCCAAGCTCGTCATCAAGCTCGAGACCCTGGGTCTCGACCCCGCCCTGTGCAACTGGGTACTGGACTTCCTGACGGGCCGCCCCCAGGTGGTGGGGGTAGGTAACAACATCTCCTCCCCGCTGATCCTCAACACTGGGGCCCCAAAAGGGTGCGTTCTGAGCCCTCTCCTGTACTCCCTGTTCACCCACGACTGCGTGGCCACGCACGCCTCCAACTCAATCATCAAGTTTGCGGACGACACAACAGTGGTAGGCTTGATTACCAACAACGACGAGACGGCCTACAGGGAGGAGGTGAGGGCCCTCGGAGTGTGGTGTCAGGAAAATAATCTCACACTCAACGTCAACAAAACTAAGGAGATGATTGTGGACTTCAGGAAACAGCAGAGGGAACACCCCCCTATCCACATCGATGGAACAGTAGTGGAGAGAGGAGCAAGTTTTAAGTTCCTCGGCATACACATCACAGACAAACTGAATTGGTCCACTCACACAGACAGCATCGTGAAGAAGGCGCAGCAGCGCCTCTTCAACCTCAGGAGGCTGAAGAAATTTGGCTTGTCACCAAAAGCACTCACAAACTTCTACAGATGCACAATCGAGAGCATCCTGGCGGGCTGTATCACCGCCTGGTACGGCAACTGCTCCGCCCACAACCGTAAGGCTCTCCAGAGGGTAGTGAGGTCTGCACAACGCATCACCGGGGGCAAACTACCTGCCCTCCAGGACACCTACACCACCCGATGTTACAGGAAGGCCATAAAGATCATCAAGGACATCAACCACCCGAGCCACTGCCTGTTCACCCCGCTATCATCCAGAAGGCGAGGTCAGTACAGGTGCATCAAAGCTGGGACCGAGAGACTGAAAAACAGCTTCTGTCTCAAGGCCATCAGACTGTTAAACAGCCACCACTAACATTGAGTGGCTGCTGCCAACACACTGACACTGACTCAACTCCAGCCACTTTAATAATGGGAATTGTTGGGAAATGATGTAAATATATCACTAGCCACTTTAAACAATGCTACCTTATATAATGTTACTTAGCCTACATTATTCATCTCATATGCATACGTATATACTGTACTCTATATCATCGACTGCATCCTTATGTAATACATGTATCACTAGCCACTTTAACTATGCCACTTTGTTTACATACTCATCTCATATGTATATACTGTACTCGATACCATCTACTGTATCTTGCCTATGCTGCTCTGTACCATCACTCATTCATATATCCTTATGTACATATTCTTTATCCCCTTACACTGTGTATAAGACAGTAGTTTAGGAATTGTTAGTTAGATTACTTGTTGGTTATTACTGCATTGTCGGAACTAGAAGCACAAGCATTTCGCTACACTCGCATTAACATCTGCTAACCATGTGTATGTGACAAATAACATTTGATTTGATTTGATTTGATTTGGATCGTCAGCGCTATCGATTTCCTCTACTGTGCTGTTCATGAGACGCGACATTCAATCTCAACTTTGCTCAAGTAACTAAGATATTGTTCCCGCACTCCCTCGTTTGCGTACGGTCAAAATAAGTGCTGTGGCGAACTCGTGTTTTTATCAAGTTCCCTCGTTCATCGAGGCAAAAGTACAGTCAACCAAGTACAGTGGTCCTCTAAAGTTGAAACAACGGGCTCTATCTCCTGATTTCAATCCGTTATAAACGATGCAGTCGTTGAAGGCCCACAAAAGAAGACACCTCCACTCTATAGTCACATGTAATTACCCAAGTCGGCTGCTCCGTGGTGCGTGATCTTTGGCTGACAGGAACATTGACTGATGACCTTCCCAGAGAAAGGACTCCCCGGTCAGGTCGCCCAGCATGCTAGGCCCTCCTCAACCTCCATACTGTAACTACCCCTCCCAGCACAAACATCTCAATACACCCCTGTCACACCCGACTTTCAAATACAAAGCTATTGATCAATCAGACCGTCAGTGTGAAAGCTGGTCTGGCCTATCACTCACAATCAAGGATCTATCTATCACTCCTCGGCTTTGTAGGGCAAGAGAAATGACTCCTCGTCATCTCGGCCCGTGCTAATTTGACACAGCCCACTTGGCTCGCCATAATTGCTCTGTCACTGTCAGTCCTTGGTGGAACCCCCACACTGTACAACTTGGACACAATTACCGGACGTTTACTGGCCGCCATTATACCAGCGGTGTTGCCCGCGCCGCTCCTCACATTGCCACGGCTCATCAAGCGTGGACGCGGCCCATTAATGAACATTGTTAGCATTTCTCTTAAACTTCTCTTCTCCCGCCTCTAATAAACAGCCAGTGTTCCATGAAGGAGCATTGCCATCCTCCATGTGACATGATATTTATGGTCCGCTGGAGGATCTGCTAGAACAGGAGGAGGGGTGACAGTAGACATCAGGCTGGATGGAGAGCGGGACACAACAAGAGAGAAAAACGGAGAGGTCCAAAAAAGAGAGAGCCAAAGACAGGCACAGAAAAGGAAAGTGAAGAGAACATTACGTCCTAAATCTACAGGACATCACAGTAAACCGAAAGAGCACCATTATGACCAGAACTGCATTGGTAGCTATGAATACATCAGTGGCCATCAAAGCTGCCTTGACACCTGTTTTGTCCTTACCGGCCCAGAGGAGTGGACACCCACTGTGACCTAATGGCATCCGTGTCCTCTAAAGACCGCTCATTTCCTGCTCTGCCCCCGGGGTGGCGCCGTGCGACACAACAGGGGCCATCTTTGGCGAGGGGGTCACCATCCATCACGGGCCTGTGGCGCTGCGCTTACATCGAGGTTTCCAAGGTAATTATACGCTGATCAGAGGAGTCAGCGGTGTCACCCCGCGGTGGTCACAGGCTGAAACTCAAGCTGAATCACACATACATGTAAGCAAAGGCACACTCACACGCAGACATACACAAAAACACACGGGCGCACACACAAATACAACCCCACCCCCCTACCCACCCACACTTTCCACACACACAAACTGCGACAATGAGTCATGCGTGTCACCCCCACACACAATATCCTCCCTTCTCACAGACCCTCCCCTCCCTCCCTAACCCTTCAGACAGTTTGGGTAAATTAATGAAGCCCAATGCAACTGCACTTGAACACACAAAATGTCCTCTCATTAGGCTCCTGCCTGCCTGCCATCCCAGGGCCACATCATGAAATATACAGACATTTTAGGAAGGGTTCAAATCGGCCACATTATTTATTTATGGCCAGTTCATAGGGGCTAAGTCTTATTCGGGTGGGAAAAAAAGACAATCGGGAAAGGAGAGAATGCCATGTGTGTCACACCCTGATCTGTTTCACCCGTCTTTGTGCTTGTCTCCACCCCCCTCTAGGTGTCACCCATCTTCCCCATTATATTTACACCTGTGTTCTCTGTTTGTTGCCAGTTCGTTTTGTTTCATCAAGCCTACCAGCGTTTTTCCTGTGCTCCTGTCTTTCTCGTTCCTGTTTTCTATTTGTCCCGGTTCTGCCATGACCCTGAGCCTGACTGCTGTTCTGTAACTTTCGGACTCTGCTCTGGATCACTGACCTCTGCCTGCACTTGACCTGTCGTTTGCCTTGCTTGACCTGTCGTTTGCCGCAGACAGATAGACACAGACACACACACCAATACCCGCCGTACAAAAGTAATACTTTCCATCTCTCTGCAGTCCTGATATGTATTAAGGGTTTGGCTATTTAGCCCTATCATTTTCCTTGAGTCTTGGTGGGAACGGTCAGTGAAGCAAAGGAAACAACACTACATTCAACACAGCATCTCCACTTTGTTGACGCTCAACACTGGGGCCCCACAAGATTGTGTGCTCAGCCCCCTCCTGTACTCCGTGTTCACCCACAACTGCGTGGCCATGCACGCCTCCAACTCAATCATCAAGTTTGCAGACGACGCAATGGCAGTGGGCTTGATTACCAACATCGACGAGACAGCTACAGGGAGGAGGTGAGGGCACTCGGAGTCAGGAAAAAACAACCTCTCACTCAACGTCAACAAAACAAAGGAGATGATCGTGGACTTCAAGAAACAGCACCCCCCCCCCAATCGAAGGGACAGCAGTGGAGAAGGTGGAAAGTTCCGAGGCGTACACATCCAAGACAAACTGAAATAGTCCACCCACACAGACAGTGTGGTGAAGAAGGCGCAACAGCGCCTCTTCAACCTTAGGAGGCTGAAGAAATTTGGCTTGTCACCCAAAACCCTGACTAACTTTTACAGATGCACTTTTGAGAACACCCTGTGGGCTGTATCACCGCCTGGTATGTCAACTGCACCGTCCTCAACCGCAAGGCTGTCCAGAGTGTGGGGCAGTCTGCACAACGCATCACCGGGGGCAAACTACATGCCCTCCATGACACCTATAGCAACCGATGTCACAGGAAGGCCAAAAAGATCATCAAGGACAACAACCACCCGAGCCACTGCATGTTCACACCACTACCATCCAGAAGGCGAGGTCAGTGCAGGTGCATCAAAGCTGGGACCGAGAGATGAAAAACAGCTTCTATCTCAAGGCCATCAGACTGTTAAACAGCAATCACTAACTCAGAGAGGCTGCTGCCTACATTGAGACCCAATCACTGGTCCCTTTAATAAATGGATCACTAGTCACTTAAACAATGCCACTTTAACAATGTTTACATATCATTACTCATATATACTCATACTACTTGTAACTTGTAATCTTGTAATCTTCTTCATCTGATGAGGAGTATGAAAGATTGAACCAAAACACAGCTTGGTAAGTGTCCATTTTAATCAAATATAACTGAACACTGAATACAAAATAACCAAAGTGAACCAATGAAAATCGAAACAGTTCTGTATGGTGAAACACAGACCCAGAAAACAACTACCCACAACCCATAGTGGGAAAACAGGCTGCCTAAGTATGGTTCTCAATCAGAGACAACGACAGACAGCTGTCCCTGATTGAGAACCATACCCAGCCAAAAACAAAGAAATACAAACACATAGAAAAAAGAACACAGAACGCCCACCCCAGTCACACGCCACACTAGCATTAACATCTGCTAACCATGTGTATGTGACCAATAAAATGTGACTTAATATTTGATTTGATTCTCACTATCACATAATAAACATGCACAACATACACCAGAGACTGATTACAGGCTACACCAGAGAGAGAGAGAGTTCTTTCTCTCCGACAGATGAAATAGTTTCAGCTTGTTTTTGACAGCTACAGCACAGACGTATGGGTGTGTGTGTGGCCATTACTGCAGCGTGCGTCTGGTTGTAATAATTAAAGCCTACCGTACTACCGACCTGAATAAATTAATACTTCCTGTGTGAGCAGCAATGTGCCACTGCACATTCAGACATGCTTTGTTCCTCTTGATTACTTTTTTTCTGTTTCTTGTACTGTTTCGTTGTCGCGTGTGTATGCACGCGTGTGTGTGTATGTGCGGGCGCACTTTGCGTATGGTTGTGTGTGTGTGAGCGTGATAAAAGGATGTGAGTGATAGGGGAAGCTGTCTTTAATGTTGCGCATTTATCTCACGAATATAAATGAAAAGTTTGGCAGCTTTTGCTTTTTATTTTCATTCTAATTAGTTGTGAAGGAGAGAGGGCGGATGCTTAGAAAGGCACGAGGTTTCAGACAACCCAGGGCAATGCTCTGTGAGACGAGAAGTGGACAGGAGAATATACAGCCGGCACACAGAGCTTTATTCAAATAACCATAAATCTGCAATGTTGAATTGTTTTGCACAGAACTGGTTCAAATCCCAATTCATATTCCCAATGGCTGTTTTCCTTGCCATTCATCCAACATGTCCAATTAATCCCGACTCTCCATTGGCAACACACTGACACTGCACTGACAGTACCCTCGCCACAAAATAACATAACGGATTATTTGAAATGCAACCTGCCCTCTCTCCTCCTAGTCCCCATTCGCCCCATAAAACATTTACCCTATCAAGCCATTTACCATTTACTCTCTTCCACCCTCTTGACCCCTTAGTGGAGGGGAAACAGTGCATTTAGCATTAGGCTCTGATGTGGTGATGGTGCTGGTGGTGGTGTGACAGTGCAGGAACTTGTGCTCTTGTCTGGATAGTAGTGCAATTAGGGAGGAAGCGGTGGCAGGCAGGCGCTAGCTAGCTACCAAGCCAAGGTAAATCCCATTATTTGGCCCCTCTCCCGGAGAGTGAATTGCGTGTCAAGTAGGATGCATGTGGTAACCACTATGAAATTACCGCTGGGAGGGGAGGAGAAGGGAGGCTGAGGGCATGTAATGCACTTCCATTGTGTTGTCGAGTGCATCCAAAAAAGCAGTGGTAAATGGAGGAACCGCGGTAGAGCAATGGGGCTGGCATGGATGAGAATCAGTGGGATGCTGTTGGTGGGACCACCTGTAGTTGGGGAGATGCTATGTGTGTGTGTGTGTGTGTGTGTGTGTGTGTGTGTGTGTGTGTGTGTGTGTGTGTGTGTGTGTGTGTGTGTGTGTGTGTGTGTGTGTGTGTGTGTGTGTGTGTGTGTGTGTGTGTGTGTGTGTGTGTGTGTGTGTGTGTGTGTGTGTGTGTGTGCGTGCAGTGCTGGTAACTCACAAATATGACTGCGATGATAGAGCATGTTGAGAAATAGAGTACCACCCACAATCCCTCTGTTTTTTGGTCTGCCATAAAGCTGTAGTCAGAGGCTTTTCAAAGGCCTCCACTCTAGTAGCAGTACGACTAGGGCACAGAACTGCAGACTTCGGAAGCAGAGGGAAATACCTCAGCCTTACAGAAAGTCACAGGAGAGAGACCGGGACATTAAGAGAAAAAAACAACACTAAAACTGTCAGATGAGGACACAAAACAGAGTTCCGGAAATCTATTATGAATCAAATACATTTGAAAGGTAGTGGCAGAATAATAACACAGAAGGAAGAAAAAGGAGAAGAGGAGACTCATACAAACTGCCTCCAGCACCGCTAGCTGCCGCCGTTCATCAACAAAGGCCTCCAGTCAAGACTCGTTTTTTTTTCATGCAACATTTATCATCAGTGCTGTCCGTCAGAGGCAGACGAGGCACTGATCTAAACCAGACAGCAGCCCCATGACAGCAGCAGAGCTACAGAACTAGGTGAGGGTCTCAGCTCAGGAACGCTAGCAAGCTAGCCCCCGTGTTATTAGGTCTAGAGAGACAGGCAGACACGATATTGCCATGACAACAACAAACAGAAATCTCTTTGTTGGAAGAGAAAATAGAAGCCTTCAGTGGGATTGCTTTAGATACTTTGGGCCCAATCATACTAGTGTTGTTTAGACTTCAAACACGCCCTCCGTAGAGGAAGTGTGTCTCCTGCTCATAGCTGGTAGCATGACTCGGGTTAAGCTGCTTATTTCAGCCATAAATAATGCATTTAGGCAGATGCGCTTGACTTTTGTATAATAAGAATCGCTCTGTGACTGACACGTCGGTTTGTTGAATCTGGAGTTGTATCTACATGTTCACCTTTGGAAATAGGCCTGTCCTCTTTAATATTGCTTTGTTAACATTACTATGACAACCATCCCTAACAGCACATCGCCCCTTACATCCATGACAAAATTTGCCTTCTATTTTTGGGTGCCTGGAAACATTTTTATAGTCGAATCAAAGCTACTGAATAGACTTATATATATATATATATATATATACAGTGGGGAGAACAAGTATTTGATACACTGCCGATTATGCAGGTTTTTCTACTTACAAAGCCTGTAAAGGTCTGTAATTTTTATCATAGGTACACTTCAACTGTGAGAGACGGAAACTAAAAGAAATCACGTTGTATGATTTTCAAGTAATTCATTAACATTTTATTGCATGACATAAGTATTTGATACATCAGAAAAGCAGAACTTAATATTTGGTACAGAAACCTTTGTTTGCAATTACAGAGATCGTATGTATCCTGTAGTTCTTGACCAGGTTTGCACACACTGCAGCAGGGATTTTGGCCCACTCCTCCATACAGACCTTCTCCAGATCCTTCAGGTTTCAAGGCTGTCGCTGGGCAATACGGACTTTCAGCCACCTCCAAAGATGTTCTATTGGGTTCAGGTCTGGAGACTGGCTAGGCCTCTCCAGGACCTTGAGATGCTTCTTACGGAGCCATTCCTTAGTTGCCCTGGCTGTGTGTTTCGGGTCGTTGTCATGCTGGAAGACCCAGCCATGACCCATCTTCAATGCTCTTACTGAGGGAAGGGGTTTGTTGGCCAAGATCTTGCGATACATGGCCCCATCCATCCTCCCCTCAATACGGTGCAGTCATCCTGTCCACTCTGCAGAAAAGCATCCCCGAAGATTGATGTTTCCACCTCCATGCTTCACGGTTGGGATGGTGTTCTTGGGGTTGTACTCATCCTTCTTCTTCCACCAAACACGGCGAGTGGAGTTTAGACCAAAAAGCTCTATTTTTGTCTCATCAGACCACATGACCTTCTCCCATTCCTCCTCTGGATCATCCAGATGGTCATTGGCAAACTTCAGACGGGCCTGGACATGCGCTGGCTTGAGCAGGGGGACCTTGCATGCGCTGCAGGATTTTAATCCATGACGGCGTAGTGTGTTACTAATGGTTTTCTTTGAGACTTTTTCCCAGCTCTCTTCAGGTCATTGACCAGGTCCTGCCGTGTAGTTCTGGGCTGATCCCTCACCTTCCTCATGATCATTGATGCCCCACGAGGTGAGATCTTGCATGGAGCCCCAGACCGAAGGTGATTGACTGTCATCTTGAACTTCTTCCATTTTCGAATAATTGTGCCAACAGTTGTTGCCTTCTCACCAAGCTGCTTGCCTATTGTCCTGTAGCCCATCCCAGCCTTGTGCAGGTCTACAATTTTATCCCTGATGTCCTTACACAGCTCTCTGGTCTTGGCCATTGTGGAGAGTTTGGAGTCTGTTTGATTGAGTGTGTGGAGAGGTGTCTTTTATACAGGTAACGACTTCAAATAGGTGCAGTTAATACAGGTAATGAGTGGAGAACAGGAGGGCTTCTTAAAGAAAAACTAACAGGTAAGGAGCCAGAATTCTTACTGGTTGGTAGGTGATCAAATACTTATGTCCTGCAATAAAATGCAAATTAATTACTTAAAAATCATACAATGTGATTTTCCGGATTTTTGTTTTAGATTCCGTCTCTCACAGTTGAAGTGTACCTATGATATAAATTACAGACCTCTACATGCTTTGTAAGTTGGAAAACCTGCAAAATCGGCAGTGTATCAAATACTTGTTCTCCCCACTGTCTATATAGACAGTGGGGTAAAAAAGTATTTAGTCAGCCACCAATTGTGCAAGTTTCATAATTTTCATCATACAGGTGCCTTGCGAAAGTATTCGGCCCCCATGAACTTTGCGACCTTTTGCCACATTTCAGGCTTCAAACATAAAGATATAAAACTGTATTTTTTTGTGAAGAATCAACAAAAAGTGGGACACAATCATGAAGTGGAACGACATTTATTGGATATTTCAAACTTTTTTAACAAATCAAAAACTGAAAAATTGGGCGTGCAAAATTATTCAGCCCCCTTAAGTTAATACTTTGTAGCGCCACCTTTTGCACCCTTACATTTCTCACTTACTTTAAGGGGAAAGTTGCCATAAAATGTTTTGTGCAACCGACTTAAAGTTAAGGAAACTTTAAGGGGAACATTAGGGGGATATTAAGTTATGATGTTTTATGCAACCTGGCCCAGTACCTTATTCAATGTGCAGTGGTACTGGAGTGGTTGAGGTATACATGAAAAGTGACAAGTCGTAGGATATGCAAGTAAACAGGGCTAAAACGTGACTGGAAGCTGATAATATACTAATGCTAATAATCAATCAACTCTAATCACTCTGGGCTCCATATACTGTATGTCACATGGTGATATGATAATGATTCGGCCATTCAGCAGACGCTTTTATCCAGAGCGACTTACAGTTAACACATAATGACATACTATGCCTTTGGGAGTGGAGGCGCTTATTTGAGAGCATGGGAATATGGGAATATACAGTGCGGCACTTCAGTCCCAGAGCCTTCGATGGATTACTATCTCACTTATTTACAGGAAAACACCCATAATCATCAAAAGTACGGTGGCATATTATCATTCAATGCCACTATCAGACTGCACAGAATGTCCATGAAACAATGACGCGTGAATAGGCATGTAAATATGTCCCTACGCAGCTACATAACAAACACTACTTTCCGTCCATGCATGAACAAGACTTAAGAGCAGACCAATATCTCCAATTCAAAATAGTTCTCCACATCCTCGTTTTTTAAGACCTTGTCTTATGGCAGGGAAATTTGTCTCATTTCAAATGTAATCCCCGCTGGTGTTACACTGCTAGGAGAGCGAGAAGAGAGAAACTCATATTACTGCACCCCCCCCCCCCCCGGCTGAAATTAGCACATTGAATAGCTTAGAGGTGGGTACTAATAGCTGGAAGCATGTGGACGGGTCCCATGTATAAATATCCACGTCAGTCAGGGATTGTAATGTCTGACCTTGGGCCAAATCCCCCAACTATTGTCAGTGTTTATCACGGGAAGCATGTAGGTAGTACAGTACACACACAGGGGCAATGAGCTAATGTACTGTATAGTAGGGATGTGTAGCATACAGCTAGATCTCACACATGCAGAAACATATCGCACTGTAAGTGGTCCAATAAACTGTATGTCTATTAGTGAAAATGTCACCTGATCGTTAGATGCCACAAGAGCCAATAGAAGAAAAAAAGTCTGTGAAAGAATATAGCTTCCGTTATCTTACTACAAAATCGTATACCTATGTTTGTAACTCCAACCTGCATAGGCAAACTCAAAATTCATTCTTGGCAACGTACTGTACATGAAAATATTATTTGGAATGAAACTAAAAGTATGGAGATAAAGTAAAGTAGAAAAAAGTAAAGTCCTTGTAAACCCTGCATTCCACTAGAAGCATAATAACTTCCTCCTCTCTGTTGCTCCTCTTCTCCTTCTTCTACTTTGTTGTGAGCAAATTGGAGAAAAAAAAAACAAGGTAAATTCTGCTGGTATTTGTCAGGGAGTTCTTGCTGGTCCCCAGTGATACTTATTTGATCTTGTTTGCTTCATTATTCATCTTGTGGGACCCTGTTGTGACTTGTGGATAAATGCCATATGAAAGCATTGTGATCTGAGGATGCTTCTCCACTTTTATCCCTGCTCCCGAAACAGATCAATTAGTAAAACTAAACAGTAAATTATTAATCAGCTTGCTTTGTGTCCTCGTTGCGGCGCTGGAAGAAAACACTTCATTAGAGTGAAAAACATCTCGTGATTGAGGGAAAGTATAAGCAGAGATGATGTCGCTCTGGCGTCGGAAAATAAAAGAAGAGTATAATTATCGAAGATGTCCATCATGCCAGGTAAGTTTATTTTCCTCCAAACGCCCCCTCCCCCCCCTAAAATGACGTGCACTTGTAAAATGGGGTCAAGTAGAGTGGTTCAATGTCATTGGCGTCGTGTGTCGCCCGATGGGTGCTTGTGATTAAAATAACACCAGGCTGTTACATGTCACGGAGAGGCAATCAAACCATACTTGTAAAAATATTCAGATCAGTCGAATTTTAATGAGGTGTATGGACTCGAGGGTTACCAGCCACCAGATAACCAACCGGAGGATGGAGGGATGGAGAGACAGCAATGTACACAAACTTTTTTTCACAAAGAAAGAAAAGAGATCCAGAATTCCAGGGCCCACTCCCTTGGTCTACAGATTGCTCCCCTGTCCTGATTTCGGAGCAATTTGAATAAATTATTCTGGGGGAGAGAAAAAAAAATGACTTGGTGGGTTCATTTTGCGCAAAATTACATTTTCACTGGAAAGGTTTATTTTGAAGGGAGCTTGAATGGCTGGAAAGGGTGAGCCAGGCAGGCAGCCTCGGCCGGGTACGGTGTGGAGGAGAGGAGAGAGAAGGAGAAGCGTCAGTTATTAAAAGCGATTGCATTTCTTCCCAGATGTCTCCAGAGAGCAGAGTCAGTGGAGATGTTAAACCTTTCTTGACACCCCAGTTGGATAATTGTGGGTGTGAGAGCTAATCAGCGGAAGATGTCTCCTCAATTTAAATCTTGTCAGTTAGTCGAGATTAGGCCCTCCTGTATCGGGCGCCATTAGCTTTGTTGCATGGCATTGTGCTAGTGAAGATGTACGCAAGGTCCGGCTGCAAGGGTAAAAAGGGGTGCTTGACGGTAGATATATAACAGACAGATTTATTCAAGCTGAAACCCAGTGTGGCATTTTCTGAGGAAACCATAAAAAACCCAGAGAATTTACGCAGCCTTTTGAAATTGCACGTGTTACCACTGACCTAACCAGGTGCCCAGTGGAATAAGAACGCAGTACATAGGGATATGTTCCATATTTTTTTTAGGTAAAAAAGCATTTCAACATCTTAAAATGTCTTGTACAACAAGGAGACGGCAAAGAGGCAAATAGCCTGACTTGGATTCAACACATACAATCAAAGACTATTACAATTCCACTCATATTCGTGTTGAGTCATAAAATATACAGTACTGTATATATACACGCAGTCCTCTTTTTAACCACAGATATTGAATTATATAATAAATCTGGGTCTGGAGGAAATCAAATAGGATGCGTTAACACTGCCGTAAATTATTGGTTAATAATCTGTGACAGCATGCAATCTCATTTATAAAAAAGGGGTACAGTTTTAGCCGGGGGTTTTAAAAGAGGGGACTAACTCAAGAATGTGCAGTGAATTTTATAGCTCTTCAGTCTGGCTGGCGTGGGGCCATGCCTTTTGCATTCCCTCATGGTAAATATTTGTAACAGACTTTCCTCCTGCAGGACAAAAGCTCCTTTCACTGAGCAAGTCCGTAACCTCGGAGCGAACGCGGGGTCAGGCCAAATAAACAAGGCAGTCGTGCCAAGTTCACCGGCCCCAATGATTCCTGGGCTGGGCCCGTCGCATACCAGCTTCTCTCCTCATCACAAGTGGCTGAGTGCTGACAGATGTTTCTGCTAGCTGGGCTAAATGGAAAAGAGACCCCTCCTCCTCTCTCTCTTTCCTTCCCTCCTCCTCTCTCTCTCTTTCGCTCTCCGTTTCTCCTCTAACACGGGCTTTCTTTCTCGTCAATGCTGCTGGTGGCCACTTGTAAGCCCAGACGGAACGGCATTCTCAGATTTATGGAAAATGAACTGCAGTAGATTCCAGGTACCAAACAAAGACTACCCGAATGAAGCAGCAATCGAACCGACCGAACAGTCAGAGGTACAGTATTTAAACTCAAACCAGAATACCTGAACAACAGAGATCTTAATAGTCAGAAGAGTCAAATATTCAATAGACTGGTTGGTTGTTTAGCAACAAAACCGACGCATGTGCAACTATGGGGCAAAAAAACACAAAAAACAACTATGGGGCAAAACAGATGGGGTTGTCTTAACAACATTGTTGACAACATGTAAACCATATTTCTTCTCCAATGATTGTTGAAAACAAATACATTTGCACGATGAGCACTCGTTGTCTCTCAAATACGTTGTTACCCTTGGTTAGCTAGCTAGCACGTTTTTGCCATAATTAGCTTAGACATAACAGTCAAAACACCTCAAAACAAGACATGGTATCAATAACAAGATAAAACTAGCTGAAACGAGCCACGTACAATTCCCCACATGGCAGGTTCTTGTCATTGGTGCTTTCTGGCCATCCAGAATCACAACGACACACGGACCTCTGCCCCATTAAAGCGTGTACGTCGTTATAGTGACGTTGTCAGCTTACCCACCTCTATCAACGTAGATTTTCTTGAATGACACCAACACTCATATGTGAACACAACACCTTCTCCCTCATACAGGTTCTCTCATACAGTCTGAGCTCATAGCATTGAGGTGTGTAACCTGAGAGCCAGGTTCTAATTATCAGCTCCGAGGAGGGAGGGCAGTTCTGCGCCAACACCGTGGCCCAGCGAGACCTTCCCTGGCTGGGGTCAGGAACCCTGTGAACACCCCTCCACCACCATGCGTGGAAGAAAGTGAGACGTCGACTCACGGCCTAGCCCACCAGACTTTTACCCCACGATTAGAGGCATCTAAGCGGAGCGGCGGAGGTGTCGCCGTGAGGTGTAACAGGTTGTAACGGGTTCACGGCCGGGCAGCTGGAGGGCCAGACAGTAAACAGTTGTTGCTGGCTGCTGTCTTGAGCCCCAGACAAAGGCTCAGTGTGGGAAACAACAGGTACAGCGTGGAGTGAGACATCGATCCGGAACTGCACACGTGTGACACCCCTCTGAGCTCTCCACTGACGACCTCGCCTCAGCAGCCAATCCATGGCAGCCAGAAGTAGTAGTGGTGGTATTGTTTGTATTGTAATGTCTGTATTAATTTTATTTTTATTTTTTTATATCTCATTATGTAACGTGATTATTATCATGTGCTCAGATTGGGTTAGAGTTTCTACATTATAATAACCTATACAGTATACGGATCATATAATATTATACAATATGTATAAGGCTATCAAACCAATCCCGTATTTATATTCTAATAACAATGTCAACTATGGGGAAAATGTAAAGAAGGATGTCTCCTTTGAAGAAGATTTGTGTTTGTGTTTATATATCAATGCCAAGTCTGTACAGAGGGACACATTAAATATATTAAAAAGGAAAAAAGCGGTTGCCATTTTATCTCCTAAGTTCTAATAATCAGTAAAAACATTAATTATTGATAAGACTGGCAATTGATTAGTTAATCAGATAATGTAATTGAAAAATGAAAATCATCAGACTTGAGTGAGTGTCTGCCACATTCATATCCACATGGGGGTAGTGGTGATGGTGGAGGGGGTTTTCAGTTCTTTGGGGATCGGGCCTACGTAGAATTTCATTATTACCAGGCCACACTATAAAAGCAGAGTGGTGATTAAAAGAACTTGATTGATTTGGCTCTCGTTGGAATTAGCCGTCCCGTTCCGTCACATGACTCCGTGTGTGTTTGTGTGTATGTGTGTGTGAGGGAGGACCAGCAGTCGCAGCATGTCCGACTCTGGGAGAGAACGTGTGTGTGTACGTGTCGTCAAGAGGTGGCCCCACTCCCCCAGTTTTCACTGTAGAGACGTCTGCACCGTTCCGCTCTGCACACACACACACACACACACACACACACACACACACACACTCACACTCACACTCACACACACACACACACACACACACACACACACACACACACACACACACACACACACACACACACACACACACACACACTCACACTCACACACACACACACACTCACACTCACACTCACACGCACACTCACACGCACGCGCACGCGCACACACACACACACACGCTCTGCACTGCTCTACATACACACACGAGCTCATACACACACTCTCACACACGCTCACAGACATGCACACACTCCTCCAACCCACAGTACAGAAAGAGAGCACCTCAGCACCAGCGGACACAAAAGCTATTGATTTTACTATCCACCACAATGAATGATCATCCTTAGCCAATTTCTGAATTTAGAAATGAGTTCAATACTAATAATGATAGTGGAAGGGTTCTTTAAACTTTAGAGAATTGAGAGAGAGGAAATGGGCTAGAGAGAGAGAAAGATGGAGGAAGGGAAGATTTGTGTGGTGTTTGGCTTTGGAAGAAGAGAGGATATGACTTCTTGCCACGGGTGTAATTAAATAAAGATGACACCAGTATAAATTACTACATTTTACTCTGAAATACAATTCATCTTATTTGACTTTCCTCGATGGACTGAAAAGCAGAATAGGGCTGTATTCTATATTGCTCTCCTTTTAGATTTTTAGCAACTGGCAACTTTTAAATGAAACTATTTAAAATCCACCTCTTTTCATGCATCCCTCTTCGGCTTTAATTACGCAATTTTCAATATACAGGATTCTACCAAATTCATATGCAGTCATATTATTTCATGCCTCATAAAGATATATTGTCGCCAGTTTCACATTCTCCATAATGCTTTCCCGCTAAACACGGTCTTCCATAAAACAACCACATAAATATATTTAACATTCACTTTGTGTGGACAAAAAAAATACAATATATTTTTTGTATGTCAAATGAAACAATAGGCAAGCAGAAATGCAGGAACCAAGCTGTAACAATTATATCTTTTCTCATACCTCCACACAAAAGTCATGGTTATTCAGATAGCACCAATAAAACTTCTGAAATATCCATGGCATTTTGGCAAGAAAGCTTGCTAGGGCTGTGTGTATGCGCCCCTGCATGTGTGTGTACATACATGTGCATGTCTGCATACTGTACGTGTGTGTGTGTTATCTCGCAAGTGTGCGTGGTGTGCATGAGTTCATGCGTGCACACGTGTGTGTCCATTACATGTCTGTGTATGAGAGAAGGGGGGGGGCAGTCTTTTATTTCGGCAGGCACACACAGTGGGGTGATGTGTGTTAATCAGAAGCCCTCTGCCCCTGCCGGGGTGTTAATTCGGGGCCCGTTAAAGAGAGGTGTAGATTAATAGATAAAGGAGGTTCATGGGAGGGTCAGCCTGATACGGACGCACAGTGTTCCGGGTGCTTGTCAGACGCCTGCTCGGATTAAGCTTCAGGTTCCTTCTCCATTGTGGAGGGTGAGAGGTTAACCATTTACCCAGTTCATTGGGCTCTCAATCAGGTTTTCAAGGTGGATGGTGGAATATCTACATAAAGACATAGCATCTGTATGCCCCTCAGGCTTCATTTGTATAGAGCTGAACTGAGGGCAATGCAATGCACGAGCAATACGCTACGTGCCATTGGGGATTACAGGGACATTGAATAGGGTGAAAGAAGGAATATCAGGTATATGTGCACGTGTAAAACTACAATATATTAATTGGATCATGTTTGTAAATGCAGAGATGGCGATGCGTTTGGATAAAATACCTACGGGCTATCGGTGAATTCCTAAACCCTTACGTATCATAGGCATAAATCTTAATGTGGGGCGCAACGCTTTACTCCTTCTCTTTACAGGAATCCCTTGGAATAATGATGAAAAGAAGGGAGGAGGAAAGGCGGAGGGAAGGGATAAAATACAGAACATGAAAATCTGAAAATGTGACTTATAACAAGCAAAATTACACCCTGCTGTCATTTAAATTATGGCTGCCCTCTATAAAGGTGTCTTTTAGGTGTGTTAATTGAATCCGGCACTATTTCCCAATAATAATCTGTAAAGTTCAGCCATCCATCCCTCACAGGATCCCTGCCGCGTGCCAGAGGAGGACGTATCTATTTCAGTGGCTTAATTTATTTTCATGATTCGTTGATAATGACTGCAGTGCAGGCTGTACATCAGAATTAACCTTCATTTCACTGAGGTATATTCCGATGACAGCCTCAGACACATTTCACCTACACAAAGGGCATTCTCCCCTTCCCTCTCCCCGCACTTTATAATCATCCTCAGCAAGACGAAGATTGCTTGATAGCCGATTAATTTTCATAGGAAATCAAGTGGCCAGAGCTCCCCCCTCCATACCACCCCCTCAATGCCACCACACCACACAAGCTTGTGCTTAGTGACTTTTCTGGCAATTAGGTATTATTATTTAATCTTTTCAAAAAAAAAATAATAATTCCAAATTGCATTTTTTACTAACCCCTCCCTCCCTTCCTTGCTATCGCCGCCTGGTAATTTATTTTCGGCGATGGCAACATAACAAAAGTCCTGTAAATTAATCAGGGACATCAAGCGACAGAGAGAGGAGAGAGACGGGGGGGCCCTCTCTAATTTCTATGCAAACCATTAAGTGTCAGATATCAATTCTGCCATTTACTATGGCTTCAGTGAAAAGATTTCATTAGGGACGTGACGTCACATTTGAAGCCAGCGCCGGATCATCTCCGTCCCATTTTCTCCCTCATGAGCTCTTTGTTCTTCTAGCCTTTGTAGGATATGGGCACTAAAAAGGCCCTATGCAAATTACAATAATACATTTCGCTAAGCACCGCGGCGACGGGCATGATAGCGTATTTCGAGTGAAACCAAAGCAACATTCAATTTATGGTATTAACCCAGGCACATGCAAAGGTTTACAAAAAAAGTGATGAAGAAATTGTTCCTCGCTGCATGATGTTTGTTTTCCCACCCTCATTGACATGGCACCTATAATAAGGAAGGCTGATAATTAGAATATTCTAGAGAGCAGAGAGCAGCCAGAGCTCTGTTGGAACTAACAGCTGGGTGTGTCTCTCTCGCTCCTCTCTCAAGGCCGGAACCAAGAGTGCACACACACACAGACTGTCTCTATCATAGGGCATACACCTCTATTGGCTGGAGCACAGACTCGCAGCCTGCAGGTACGTGTGTGTGGTGTGTGTGTGTCTCTCTCAGAGACACTGATTCTCAGCCCTGTCTGTGCCAGCAAATAAATATAATCAAGCCTCCATTTACATACAAATGGGCTCTCCCCCTCTACCCCTAGTAATCTGCTGCCTTCTTCAGGCAGGAGAGTCACATTCACTCCTCACTGCAATTTCATATTTATCATCAGATGGTCTATTGATAGTGATTTTTTTCTCCTCCACTTCATTTTATTATTAGAGGATATTGAAGGCATGTTGGGGCTGACGAGGCACATGTGCTCCGTGATTTCCTGCCGCGAGGACATGATTATCACGAATATTGACATTGTCACTTCTCCCATCACTTATCATTGCTTTTACCGCCCCGTTTACTCCTAAGATCTGGCTACATTATCATGCCGTTTAGATAATGTGTGTAAACGCTGGGGGGACAGTGCCACCGACGTCCGTGTCACTAACGTGCCTCATTCACTCAGTGTCAAGTTGATGGGCTATGGACCCCTGAGAGCGTGTCAATCCCACTTTGGACAAACACCCTCCATCAAAATGATCAGTAACACTGGGGGCCGCCGGGATATTACTCACACAGAGTGGGGGTGGGGGGGAAGAGAGGTCAGAGAGAGAGACAGTCAGAGAGAGAGACAGTCAGAGAGAGAGACAGTCAGAGAGAGACAGAGACAGAGAGAGAGACAGTCAGAGAGAGAGACAGTCAGAGAGACAGTCAGAGAGAGATGAGACAGAGAGAGAGACAGTCAGAGAGAGACGGAGACAGAGAGAGAGACAGTCAGAGAGAGAGACAGTCAGAGAGAGAGACGGCCCCACATGAGGACCTTCATCATGACTACTGATACAGCAGGGGGAAAGGAGGGAGAAAGGTCCCATAAAGTATCTTTACCCTTTAGGAAATGGCCCTTTTAGGCAGAACGCCGATAGCCGTCAATAGCGACCTACTGTATTGTCAAGGTCCATCTTCAAAATGCAACTTGTCACCATGTAATTAATGTCAGAAGCAAGGCAGGACAACACATGAAATCATCCACCATCCGCCTACACTTTGTTGCATGCTCGACTGTGTAATCTTTGTTATGCATTGGATAAAAACATTCAGAGCGCTTGCACTATTAACCCGTTTCTGTCACCCTTCTCTGGCCTTTTAATCAGGGTTTAATAGCCGTTATTAACTCATTAAGGACCCATTGGGGAGCTGCTGTGACCTCCAACAAAAGTTAACACTTTGACGCAAGAGTTATTTCCTCACGTTCAATCATTTAATTGCGACCTATGCAAATGTGCTGCCACTCGTTACCAAACCAGCTGAAATAATTAAGTAGAGTGGCTCAAATTAAAATACAAATGGGGAGAATATTGCATTAGCCAGTACCCATCCCCAAAAAACGATGCCATTAAAATGGGTTCAGTTGTTTTGAGTGAGCTCAGCAGTCAGAATGTGCCTTTCTCTGTGTTTTTATATGAGGCATCTTTAGGATGTGTGGACTGGCTTTGACAAATATACAAAAATAGAAACACATCAGCACCACACACGGACGATTTTCCAGTCCACGTTTGTTTCCGTCTGGCAAAAAAACTTGTCAGGTCTCATACTACACGCCTAATTTGTATACTCAAAAGCAGAAAATGATTTCATCAACATCTAATTCCATCATAAGTGGTAATCGGAAGCCGGGGAGTCAAGTGACCGTGCATGTGTTTTGTGCAAGTGACAGTGTGTGTGTGTGTGTGTGTGTTCTGTCCAAGTGACAGTGTACCATGTGACTGCTGCCAGTGGAGTATGACAAGGCAATGCAATGAGCTGCGATAAGACACTGTTGTTAAGATGTTTTTCTTCAGGTGTAAACACAAGATGTCTTCAGCTTCGAAGATCAAGCTGAAGTGAGAGAAATATGTCTGACAGCACTGCATATCTACAAAGACTGACTGTCACAAGTAAATGACTGTTATTCTCGAATAAGGAATTATTTTTGCTGAAAGGTAACAGCTGTTTCCTGTCTTTTTGGGGGAAGTGTGACCATTGTGTTGACGGAACAGAACCAGGAAGTGAGTTAGGATGTTGATAGTTTGTCCTACCATGTGTCTGACTACAATTAATGGATATCAGTTTCGATCAAGCCTCTCTACTGTACGTATGGGTATTGAACAGAGTAACACAAGCCAATATTATGTATGTATTTGTTTTACGTTAGAGTACTTCAACATTAGTAGGAACATCACCGTGGAAAGTATTCCGAAACAATGACAGGTGTACTATGATAATCAGATACAGTTCAACTGTTGGTTGCTCCGCCGTTGACAGAGAACATGATGATGAATGCAGTAGTTTGTTAGGACAACACCCCCCGCCTGAGTGATATACCTGAGAGCAACCACAGGAGCAATCTGCATTTCCTCTCCCCTCTCGGGCCCCGAGCAATGTTCGATCTGGTGGGAAAAAAAGCTAGCAAATTAACCAAAACTGTCACTCAGGAATTACGACGGAGCTGAATACTGCAAAATATGTTCTTTGAAGTCCTCATTTCAGCAAAAAAAATATATAAATATAAAATTACTTTATATCTAATTAAAATGATAACTGCATTCTCATATTTCTAACTCTCCATATCCTCAGGGCCAATTGGGATAGAGTGAGTTTTTTCCCCTTCTGCAGCCTTTCTGTCTCTCTCACGCCCTCCTCCACTGTGGCTCTCTCTCTCTCTCCTCCTGAACTGCTCCTACAGCAATATCACATCATTACCATCTTCCCAGCCGAGCTGCAGCCAGCCGTTATCATGCAGCCTTATTAATCTTCTTGTCTTATCAACTTGCAGATCACAAACCATTGAGCCTTATGGCGTGGTTTTGGGTTGGCCGTTATTCATTTTGTAGGTCTACCTAGCCTCCCAGTCCACCCCTAAATCACCTGGCGATTGTCAGTCTCTTACTTTTGCCCTGGCCCCGGTGGCCCTGTTCTGTTAGCAGTGGCAGAGATCCACATCTCTCTCTCTCTCTCTCTCTCTCTTTTCTCCCTCTCTCCATCCACCCTTGCTTTCTCTTTCTCGCTTGCTCTCCATCCTACCCTTTCTCTCTTTCTCCATCTCTCTCTCTTCATCCTCCTCTAGTAATTTTCCCCTGCCATTAGTATTCTGGTGGGATAAAGCAGAGCCAAGCAGAGCCAGGCAGAGACAGGCAGAGCCAGGCAGAGCCAGGCAGAGCCGCGAACAGCCAACAGAACAGAGTCGGGGAAAGTTTATTTAAAGCGTCACCACTGACCCCGTGATCCTGTTCTTCACTTAAGTTAAAACATTTTTTTGCTAAGGCTAAAATATTCAATGTGTTGGAAATGCAGTGTGGCTACTGCTATGCTATTTGAGGAAAATATGTGGGTAAAGAGCATGTGTGTGTGTGTGTGTGTGTGTGTGTGTGTGTGTGTGTGTGTGTGTGTGTGTGTGTGTGTGTGTGTGTGTGTGTGTGTGTGTGTGTGTATTTGAATTTGCATTTCCTTTGAAAACTTTGCATGATAAATTACTTTTTCTCGCCCTCGGCTCATTAAACGCTCTACAACAGGTAGATATCATTAAATATTAAGCAGAAGACAAAGTGTTCTATGTGGACATACCGGCCAAGTCTATGTGGACCAAAGTATTAATCCACCATCTCATCTAACATCAGTTAAAACCGACAAATCTGCTTTAACTTCATTAACTTAATCATTCAGAATTATTTACAGTAGAACATGAGAGATTTTGACTTCAACATTGAGTTAATAATGATGAAAAGTACTAATTGCCAGACAACATTTAAGATGCAAAGTAGTCTGTCATTCCGGTAATGTAACTGACAGCCCCTATATTTTTTAAATCTTTTTTTAATTTCACCTTTATTTAACCAGGTAGGCTAGTTGAGAACAAGTTCTCATTTGTAACTGCGACCTGGCCAAGATAAAGGCTACGTCCCTTCCGTCTTCAAGAGAGCGAGAGTTGCACCCCTTCTGAAAAAACCTACACTCGATCCCTCCGATGTCAACAACTACAGACCAGTATCCCTTCTTTCTTTTCTCTCCAAAACTCTTGAACGTGCCGTCCTTGGCCAGCTCTCCCGCTATCTCTCTCAGAATGACCTTCTTGATCCAAATCAGTCAGGTTTCAAGACTAGTCATTCAACTGAGACTGCTCTTCTCTGTATCAAACTGCTAAAGCTAACTCTCTCTCCTCTGCTCTCATCCTTCTAGACCTAATACTGTGAACCATCAGATCAGTTGGGCATCTCCGGTGCGGCCCACGAACAAAGGCGTGGCGAGAATCTGTCTCCTCGCCACGCGCTCTCACCACTGGTGTCCCCCAGGGCTCTGTTCTAGGCCCTCTCCTATTCTCGCTATACCAAGTCACTTGGCTCTGTCATGGTCTCTCCTATCATTGCTATGCAGACGACACACAATTAATCTTCTCCTTTCCCCTTCTGATGACCAGGTGGCGAATCGCATCTCTGCATGTCTGGCAGACATATCAGTATGACGGATCACCACCTCAAGCTGAACCTTGCTCTTCCTCCCGGGGAAGGACTGCCCGTTCCAACCTCGCCATCACGGTTGAGTGTCCTAATAATGAGTACACCCTGCCTCACACAGGAAGCGGCGCAGGTCTAATCCAGGCACTTGCCATCTCCCGTCTGGATTACTGCAACTCGCTGTTGGCTGGGCTCCCTGCCTGTGCCATTAAACCCCTACAACTCATCCAGAACGCCGCAGCCCGTCTGGTGTTCAGAAGTTCTCTCACGTCACCCCGCTCCTCCGCTCTCTCACTGGCTTCCAGTTGAAGCTCGCATCCGCTACAAGACCATGGTGCTTGCCTACGGAGCTGTGAGGGGAACGGCACCGCAGTACAGGCTCTGATCAGGCCCTAACCCAAACAAGGGCACTGCGTTCAAACCACTGAGGAAGTACAGTTCCCGCTCAGCCCAGTCAAAACTGTTCGCTGCTCTGGCCCCCAATGGTGGAACAAACTCCCTCACAACGCCAGGACAGCGGAGTCAATCACCACCTTCCGGAGACACCTGAAACCCCACCTAAGGAATACCTAGGATAGGATAAGTAATCCTTCTCACCCCCCTCTTAAATGATTTAGATGCACTATTGTAAAGTGGCTGTTCCACTGGATGTCACACCAATTTGTAAGTCGCTCTGGATAAGAGCGTCTGCTAAATGACTTAAATGTAAATGTAATAAAGCGTAGCAATTCGACACAATACAACAACACAGAGTTACACATGGAATAAACTAAACATACAGTCAATTATACAGTAGAACAAAGAAAACAAAAAGTCTATATACAGTGAGTGCAAATGAGGTAAGATAAGGGAGTTAAGGCAATAAATAGGCCATGGTGGTGAAATAATTACAATATAGCAAATAAACACTGTGCAGATGTGCAGAAGATGAATGTGAAAGTAGAGATACTGGGGTGCAAAGAGCAAGATAAATAAATAAATAAATACAGTATGGGGATGAGGTAGGTAGATAGATGGGCTGTTTACAGATGGGCTATGTACAGGTGCAGTGATCTGTGAGCTGCTCTGACAGCTGGTGCTTAAAGCTAGTGAGGGAGATATGAGTCTCCAGCTTCAGAGATGTTTGCAGTTCGTTCCAGTCATTGGCAGCAGAGAACTGGAAGGAAAGGCGGCCAAAGGAGGAATTGGCTTTGGGGGTGACCAGTGAGATATACCTGTATGCATTGAAAACTTCAAAAAGACAACTTCCATAAAAATTTGGATGAAGAGTAGGCCTAGGTTACTTGTAAAACACACATCCACCCTAATACACGGCATTAAGGCTTTCGCAGTGGAAGATATTTTAGAGGAATATTTTCCAGGAATACGTGGCCAACATGATAATTCCCCAAGCTTATCTAATCAATTCTGCAGGCTTCATCTGACTCCTATCAGGCCCCTTAGAAGAAATCAGCTCTGTTACACCTCAAGAACACTTATGAATAATGAAAACTGTCTCTTAAAAAGAAAAGACCGCTTAAGGACAAAATGTTGATTATAAAAAGTGCCTTTTATCCATGTCTTCATATTTTAGGATTCTCAAGATGCAAGACTCTGGGTGAGGTACTAAAACAAGGTACTATACATTTGACCAAAAATTCATTTGAGATTTGTCAAAAGTGCTGACAGTACAAAAACAGGAATTTGGATAGAGATATTCAGATTCAAGTCTCTCCATGCTACCACTTTGATCTTGCGTGTATAATATTGTCCTTGAAACTGGTCTGAACTCCGTAGTTTACAGCAGGCATCACACCATGGCCGACCACTAATCCAACATTAAAGTCATCCATCTTTGAAGGGGCAAGCGGAGATTGTTACATCCATTTTTTTTTACTTTTAAATTAATGATACATGCCCACTGAAGATCATAACTTAGAAATGCCTCATTGACTTAGTTCAACTGTCGTTCCTTATCAGAATCCAAAATATAAGCTTGTTTAACTCCATTGTTTACAAACAATGCAATTGATTTCATGAACGGTCAGTCCTTGTATCCATAGCCCTGTCTATGAAATTAAGAGTGGTTCCATTTCTCCAGCCCATTCCCTCAGCTGTTTACCAGTAGTGGCAGGGTGGTCACTTTGTTATTGGTTGAACTGCTGCTTTAAACACAGCCTGAATTTTGAATTTACCTCAAAAGTCTCTAGTGTATAGCCAAATTCAGGAGGTATCCGATCATCTCCAGATGACCAGTCATGAATAACATAATATGTGTAGCTGTGTGTGTGTGTGTGTGTGTGTGTGTGTGTGTGTGTGTGTGTGTGTGTGTGTGTGTGTGTGTGTGTGTGTGTGTGTGTGTGTGTGTGTGTGTGTGTGTGTGTGTGTGTGTGTGTGTGTGTGTCTGTGGATGCAGTAGCGACCGTTGTGTGAGTAAATGAAGAGAGTTAAAACACTGAGACAAACCCGAAAAGTCCTTTACATGTTTAACAGCATCATTTAACAGTGTCCTATTTTGTCATGCTATTGCTATGCAGAGGCAGTTCCAGCGAGACAAGGCAGGCTTTTTATGCCCGCCTATAAATTAGAGCGCTTGTGGGTTGATGAGCAGTGAAGGGGAATGGAGCCTGAATCCCGGGTGAAGCTGCTGTGAAGGGAAGGGAGACAGGCAGCTGGGGTCCTAAAAAGTACAAAACTTTTGTGGCCAGAGGATACACGGATACACACAGACACAAACACAAACACAAACACACACACACACACACACACACACAAATGCATAGACCCCTTCACACACACTCAAATCCAGATGAGTGCTATCCTCTATCCTGTACAGGTCTTGCAGATAGAAGCTGCCGCTGGGTTTCTCTCCACACACTAGGAGACAGAGAGGTAGGTATATGCTTGCCTTACGCTCCTCTCCTCTCATTTCCTTCGGTGAGGATTTACATTCTGCTCCTGGCAGGTCGACCAACAAATTGACCAGGAAACCGTGGGAGATAGGCCGGAGGCTTTGGCTGAGTTGAGGGGGGAGAACAGAGAACAGCCTCCCTCAGTGGAACCACTGCTCAGTGCCAAGGGTTCCAGGGGGAGGACTAAGGGAGTCGGAGCAGTGGACGAAAGGCTGCAAGGCAGGCAGGCTGACTGCATATGGACCTTCCCAGGGACCTAGTGGGACTCAGAGGCCAGTGCCCCCCCCCCCCCCAGCGGCAGCCTGCAGGCCAGGAGCCCAGGGCTATCGCTCCACAAATCAGCCCAGTTTGCCAATAAAACATGGGAACCAGCCAGGGAACCACAGAGTTACTTTATAACAGTGAATCCTTTACCACACAGAAAGGTCGTCAAACCAAACGAACAGATTTCTCTCTTTGAAAAAACATCTCCAGGCCCCATTGGCCCCGTCGGTCTGTCTCCTGTCCTCAAAAGTACATCTCAATCTTTAATTCACTGATAAAGAGAAAGGGAGGGGGAAAGATGGAGCACTTGGAAAGAGCAAGTGTGGATGTAACATTTTTTAGATTTTGACATTTAGGTCTATTAAAGGGGAACTGCAACAGCTGATTTGGCCTCTTATTTTGGCTTGCTCCTCAAGAAATGCTGGCGGCCATGACAGGAGCCAAACATGACCTGGCTTGGAGGTGTGGTTTGACATGAGTGTTTCTTGGGTGTGTCTTTGCCACCACCAAGACACACCCATCTGTCAGAACCTTGACCACAGCGGTTTCCCCCCAACTCAATGACAACAAACAAACCTCCTGCAGGTTGAGGTCAATAACTACAGGTCATGCTGAGATGCCGGAGGAAGCTTTGAAAAGGTCAGTAGATATAATAATATATCATATAATATAAGCCATTTAGCAGACACTTTTATCCAAAGCTACTTAACAGTCATTCAAGCATACATTTTATGGATGTGTGGTCCCGGGAATCAAACCCACTACCCTGACGTTATAAGCGCCATGCTCTACCAACTGAGATACAAAGGGCAGAGTAATATGAGAAGATGTGATGGCTGAATTCATGTAGATATTCTAAACTAAGTGTTTTAACAGGTCCATGTAGAATAAACAACCCTTTGCACTGTTTCTATTGAAACGCTGTTCTTTTAATCTAGCAAGGTGCTCCCTTCACCCTTCATTGTCATTCCCAGCCATTGCAGATACTGTGCCTATCTGCATTTTGTCTGTGGTTAATGGGGCTACCTTGGCAAACATGTCAGAGTGGTCATACCTTCCTGTGTGTTGTCCCGTATAGAACAGGGGGGTTTCTCCCTCTCCATATTGACTGACACCATTCAACTCAATAATTAAAAAAGACAATACAAGTAAAAGTTGACTCCAGTAAAAATGTAATGCAGAGTTGCCTGGCCTCTCTCAATATAGAGACATCAGTATCAAGCCCGTCTGTCAATCTGGACTTCATCACGCCGTCTTGCAAGTCTCCATACATGTTTCTGTGAACATATATACATTCCCTGTTCTATTACTAACGGCGGTTACGATATGTAATCCGACACACAAACAAACGGGTACTAATGTTGAAGTCTGAACAGGTAAGACCAAACCTGCCCAATTATAGTCTCCCCATCAAACGACCGAGGCTGGCGCCTGGCAGAAGCATCTCCAGTCCTCTGCATCTGTAAAAATAGGCAGAATTGTTGCATTCAGTGACGCATGGAATAAAACGGGTGTTGCAAATGCTGGACATTTCTGCTGTACTGTATAATTAGTAAATACCTTCAGTCCCACATTGTGGATGTGCTGAGTGCCAGGTCTTCTCTCCATTCCAAGACGTCAGTGTCAAGCCTGTCTGTTGGTCAGGCCTCTATCACATCGTCTAGCAAGTCTCCAAGTGCTGACTCCATAGCTGCATCTGTGAACACATACACATTCATTGTTCTATTACCAATGGCAGTTAGGATAGGTGATATCTGACAAACAAACAAACGGTGCATTCGGAAAGTATTCAGACCTCTGGACTTTCACCACATTTTGTTACGTTACAGCCTTGTTCTAAAATTGATTCAATAGCGTTTCCCCCCTCATCAATCTACACACAATACCCCGTAATGACAAAGCAAAAACAGATTTTAATATTTTTTTGCTCATTTAGAAAAGAAATTCAACTGAAATATTACATTAACATAATTATTCAGACCCTTTACTCAGTACTTTGCTGAAGCACATTTGGCAGCGATTACAGCCTCGAGTCTTCTTGGGGATGACGGTACAAGCTTGTCACACCTGTCTTTGGGGAGTTTCTCCCATTCTTCTCAGATCTTCTCAAGCTCTGTCAGGTTGGATGGGGTGCGTTGCTGCACAGTTATTTTCAGGTCTCTCCAGAAATGTTCGATCGGGCTCAAGTCCGGGCTCTGGATGGGCCACTATAGGACATTCAGAGACTTGTCCCAAAGCCACTCCTGTATTGGCTTCGCTGTGTGCTTAGGGTCGTTGTCCTGTTGGAAGGTGAAACTTCGCCCTAATCTGAGGTTCTGAGTGCTCGGGGGAGCAGGTTTTCATCAAGGATCTCTCTGGACATTGTTCCGTTCACCGATTGCTCAGTTTGGCCGGGTGGCCAGCACTAGGAAGAGTCTTGGTGGTTTCAAACATCTTCAATTTAAGAATGATGGAGGCCATTGTGTTCTTGGGGACTTTCAAAGCTGCAGAAATGTTTTGGTAGCCTTCCCCAGATCTGTTCCTCAACACAATCCTGTCTTGGAGCTCTAGGGACAATTCCTTTGACCTCATGGCTTGGTTTTTGCTCTGACATACACCGTCAACTGTGGGACCTTATATATACAGGTGTGTGCTTTTCCAAATCATGTCCAATCAATTGAATTTACCACAGGTGGACTCCAATGAAGCTGTAGAAACATCTCAAGGATGATCTATGGAAACAGGATGCACCTGAGATAAATTACGAGTCTCATAGCAAAGGGTCTGAATACTTATGTAAATATGTTGTTTCTGTTTTAACTTTTTAACACATTTGCAAAATAAAAATGTTTTTTTTTTTGGTTTGAGCGGTATTGTGTGACTATTTACATTGATTTACACTGCTGCTATTTTTGCCAATTTAGTAAATATTTTATTAACTCTATTTCTTGAACTGCATTGTTGGTTACAGGCTTGTAAGTCAGCATTTCATGTTAAGGTTGTATCCGGGCATGTGACAAATACAATTTGATTTGATGAGTTTTTAGTATTTTTATCATCCCTTTTATAGTAAGGCTGTAAAACGTAACAAAAATGTGGAAAAAGTCAAGGGGTCTGAATACTTTCCAAAAGCCCTGTATACTATGTTTAAGTTTGAACAGGTCAAACTAAACCTACCTGATTCTGGTCTCCCCATCGACAGCCATTGGTGAGCAGGCAAGAGGTGAGGCTGGAGCTAAGGTCTTTGCCATCGTCCCATTGATGGGCATGGCAGCGTATATCAGCTCCTGGCCCCTCAAAGATACTGGTCACCACACACACAAACACACCCACACAGCACTGATTACATTATCAATGGTGGTTATGATTTGCATGGTGGAACCAACCTGAACGCTGCATTCACCTTTCCATTTCACTTCAGCTATCATGATATCACATCATTAACCTATTAGTTTATCAAACTTTATACAACTTTTCACATAACACACATTACCGTTGTAGGTGAAGCAGTCTGTTTCATCAGGAAAGTAGCTTGGGTCAAGATAATTCTAAGTTGTCACCAGTTACCAAGTAATTAACCCCACCTATTTCTACAAGTTTTCTTCTTAAAATGTGATTTTAAACTAAATCTTAACCCTAACCTTAACTACACTGCTAACCCCAACCTTAAATTAAGACCAAAAAGCACATTTTTGTTTTCATGAATTTTTTGCCAAGTTTGACTTCAGAATCAGGTCGGTGACTCTGTGGCTGTGGTAACTAATGTAAACCCTAATTCTGTTTTATGACTATAGACTGACTGTAGCTCAAATTCAGGCCGGTGATGCAGTTATGGTTTGTTGCTCCTAGTTCCTGAATTAGTCAAACTCAAACATGTGTTAATGTAAGGGTTAGTTATGTTTCCACTTGACACTGCAGAAACAGTGTCTATGTATTTTTATTTTATTTAACTAGGCAAGTCAGTTAAGAACAAGTTCTTATTTTCAATGACGGCCTGTTCAGGGGCAGAACGACCGAGGTGTACCTTGTCAGCTCAGGGGTTTGAGCTTGCAACCTTCTGGTTGCTGGTCCAACACTCTAACCACTAGGCTACCCTGCTGCCCCAGTCCTATTGGTTGATTGAATTTACATGTCAATAAATTGTTATGCCAGTTGTCATGCTTGCAGATAGGGGGAGAAATAACATATATGGAACCATGTAGTAACCAAAAAAGTGTTAAACAAATCAAAATATATTTTATATTTGAGATTCTTCAAAGTAGCCACCCTTTGCCTTGATGACAGATTTGAACATGCTAGCTAGCATGCTCTAATTGTAATGGTTGCATTAGCTCACTGCTAATTCACAGTTATTTCCATTCTAACAGACGAATCATGAATATACAGCCATCAACATACTGTTGTCCTGCACATCTAATGTGCTTCCTTGTGTCTATTGTCAGAATAAACACCAATCAACTGGGACCTTTGGCTGGGTATTCCTTTTTTATAAACACAATGCAAGACAGTTACTAAGAACGATCACATCTGTTACATTAGCTACCCCCATAGCGGCATCCATGACAATACAGAATACACTTGTATGAGCTACGAATGAACTTGCAAATCCGACTTGTAGTTAGCTAATGTTAGCTAGCCGGCCTGCCTCGGGCTAGCATTAACAAATAACGTCACATAACCAGCAGTATGTAGACAATACACAATAAACGTGTATAAGCTACGACCTAACTAAGTTGTAATGCGCTAGCTAGCTAATTATCTATGCTAACGTTAACTAAAACATTAGCCAGCCTGCCTCAAAAGAGCTGCCTACATAAACAGTAATAGTTTTATCTAATGTCGTTAGCTAAGTTATACCAGAGAGGTCTGGTCGTTGCACACCAATACCCTAGTAAAACTGATTATCCTACCGATAGCCTCCAACACTCTACTCAGCAAACTGGAGGCAGTCTATCACAGTGCCATCCGTTTTGTCACCAAAGCCCCATATAACACCCACCACTGCGACCTGTATGCTCTATTCGGCTGGCCCTCGCTACATATTCGTCGCCGGGTCATCTATTAGTCTTTGCTAGGTAAAGCTCTGCCTTATCTCAGCTCACTGGTCATGACAATAACATCCACCTGTAGCACGCGCTCCAGCCGGTATATCTCAATGATCATCCCCAAAGCCAACACCTCCTTTGGCCGCCTTTCCTTCCAGTTCTCTGCTGCCAACGACTGGAACGAATTGCAAAAATCGCTGAAGCTGGAGACTTATATTTCCCTCGCTAACTTTAAACATCAGCTATCCGAGCAGCTAACCAATCACTGCAGCTGTACATAGCACATCTAAAATGGCCCATCCACTCTACCTACCTCATCCCCATATTGTTTTTATTTACTTTCTGCTCTTTGCACACCAGTATTTCTACTTGCACATCATCATCTGCACATCTATCACTCCAGTGTTAATTTGCTAAATTGTAATTAATTGCTACTATGGCCTATTTATTGCCTTACTTCCTCACGCCATTTGCACAAACTGTATATAGACTTTCTTTTTTGTCTATTGTGTTATTGACTGTACGCTTGCTTAATCCATGTGTAACTCTGTGTTGTTGTTTGTGTCGCACTGCTTTGCTTTATCTTGGCCAGGTCGCAGTTATAAATGAGAACTTGTTCTCAACTAGCCTACCTGGTTAAATAAAGGTGAAATAATATATATATATTTTTTAAATACTAGGGTCCTTCGGCAGGGCATCCAAACCATATAACTTTGGCTGTGGAGATATGGTCAACCCGTATAGGGCTTTTCAGCCTGCTGTCCTTTGAACGAGTTGGGGGGGGCGATGAAACAACGATGTCACGACATCCGCCGAAGTCGGCTCCTCTCCTTGTTCGGGCGGCGTTCGGCGGTCGACGTCACCGGCTTTCTAGCCATCGCCGCTCCATTTTTCATGTATCCATTTGTTTTGTCTTGTTCCCTTCACACCTGGTTTTCATTCCCCACTCACACCATATGTATTTATTCCTCTGTTCCCCATCATGTCTTTGTGTAAGATTGTTTGTGTTACGTGTATTTTGGAATAGTGGATATTGTTACGCACATTACTTTTTGTCTATGTTCCGGGCACATTTTATGTTACTTTGTGCTGTCATTTTGGACCGGAATAAAAAGTGTGCCTGTTCACTACACTCTGCTCTCCTGCACCTGACTTCACCTCCAATACACACTCCTAACAAACGGAACCCATTCAATGAAGGGAAGCAAAGTGGGCGATTTGCACGTAGAGCTTGGAAAAAAGGGGGCATGATTTATTGACACAATTTTAATCCAAACCCAACCTTTATTCACTTGTTGTGACGCACAGAGGTCGCTAAACTCTGTTTTCGACGGGACTGACTTTACGAACAATTTTATGCTATTTGTAGTCAATTTTGACACTTCAATAAATGTTTCCGACTCATATATTATCACATACTGTAGTCCATTTTCAAAGGGATTAGTTACTTTTTAGGGGCAGTTGCTCTTTAATGATTAAGTATTGAAGAACTGGACTGGTCCGAAGCCCTATGCTATGTCCAGGAACTGGCTAATTACGTTTGATCTAAACTGCAATGTTGAAACCAGCAGTAATTGCGCTTAGCGAGATTTGAAAGCTCGAACTCATGCTGTATTTAGCACCCTCTTCCTTCAAAAAGAGTTGGGCGAGTTGGGCGTGAGAAAATCTGAAGTAGCTACAAGTAGTTATGCCCACTAAAGAGGGCCTAATACTTTAACTCGACACAAGAGTTCAAAACCTCAAACCTGAAAAGTCTTTCTCCTCCACCGACTCCTAATGCTGAGCCATGAGCATGTCCTTATGTACTGTAGGCACATAGCATGTTTTATTGTCTGTCAGTTCCCAGGCATCTTGAACATTTAGACGGTGCAATCAGCATCCACCAACCCTGATCAAAAGAGCCAGAGAGAGAGCAAGGATCCCACTGTTACAGGGCAAATGGCCAATTGATGCCATCTCCTGAGAGCGTGGGACACGCAGGGCAAAACAATTATCAGGACCAGCTGTCCATGGTGTACTGCAGCACTATCGTAGCACATAGCCGGCGTGCAGTACCCAGCTCTGCCCTCCCAGGTAGGGCCGTGCTGACTGGCTGAGAGACAGGGAGCAGAGAGAGAGAGAAGCCTGGGAAAAGGAGGGGGGGGACTAGAGATGAGGAAAGAAGGAAGAGGGACTGAGACCAGGAACGGTGAGCCTCCTCCTGTGACAGTGTTCCGCTGTGTTGTCGCCTCCGTGCGTGATGGGGGACTTGTTTCCCCCGTCGTTTGTCACCGCTCCGCTCTGTACCCACTGCCCTCTCGCCTCTTCCTTAATGAGTGTGGATGCCCGACTGCCTCGGCTGCCTCAGCACCTGCCGTGGGTGGCGAGGGGTTAATCCTCGGTGGGTCTCTAACGCCCCTGGGCAGGCTGCGGAGGAGCAGGCAGGAAGAGCTGACAACAGCAGTAGCAGCGGCTGAGAGGAGAGGGTGACAGGAGGCACAGATACCCTCGGGTTCCCCCCGTAGCACGCTAGAATGAATTGTTTCAGACGCTGCTGGATGCCTGACAACCGGCCTTCATAAATTACAAAATGAAGATTGATAATCGCTTCTCAGCCTCACTTCCTCCTCCACGTGTGTGCAGACACAAAGTATGCACGCACACCTGCAAGAACACACACACACAAAAAGGAAGATTTATGTGAAAATCACTGTCATTTGCAGAATGCTTGTTTGCACCAGGTAGCTGCTCTCCTCCTCAGCGAGGGCCGGGGTTGAAGAAGAAAACCCGTACATGTTTTATTTATGTGGAGGAAAAACAACTCCTGAGGAGCCTTCTCTCGCTTGTGATGAGAGAGAGAGAGAGAGAGAGAGAGAGAGAGAGAGAGAGAGAGAGAGAGAGAGAGAGAGAGAGAGAGAGAGAGAGAGAGAGGAGAGAGAGAGAGAGAGAGAGAGAGGAGACAGAGTGTTGGGGAATTATGCAGAGAGAGAAAGAGAGAGAGAGAAAGAGAGAGAGAGAGAGAGAGAGAGAGAGAGAGAGAGAGAGAGGAGCACTTTGAAGCACTGTGGGGAACAGGGAAGGAGACAGAGGGGAGTGTTGGGGCCTACGCAGCATTATGCGACAGAGTGTTGGGTCCTACGCAGCATTATGCGACAGAGTGTTGGGGCCTACGCAGCATTATGCGACAGAGTGTTGGGTCCTACGCAGTATTATGCGACAGAGTGTTGGGGCCTACGCAGCATTATGCGACAGAGTGTTGGGTCCTACGCAGTATTATGCGACAGAGTGTTGGGTCCTTATGCGCAGCATTATGCGACAGAGTGTTGGGGCCTACGCAGCATTATGCGACAGAGTGTTGGGTCCTACGCAGCATTATGCGACAGAGTGTTGGGGCCTACGCAGCATTATGCGACAGAGTGTTGGGTCCTACGCAGCATTATGCGACAGAGTGTTGGGGCCTACGCAGCATTATGCGACAGAGTGTTGGGGCCTACGCAGCATTATGCGACAGAGTGTTGGGTCCTACGCAGCATTATGCGACAGAGTGTTGGGTCATACGCAGCACTCCATTTTGAACTCTTTGGCTCCCAAACAAAGGGAAGGAGTGTTAACTAAACGGCAGAATGAAGGTCAAACGCAAGTTAGCTGGAACTTTGAAGAGATGTCACAACTTATTATGAACAAAACCGGAGAGAAGGACTCTTACACAGAGACAGCGATAATAAAAAAATAAAAACACAAACCCAATACAGGCTACCTAGCTCATTCTCTTACAGACACCAGTCTCCCTTATTCTCCTCTACTCTCTCTATAAGGGTCTTTAGTATGTTGTGATTGGTTTATATCCTGTTAACTATGTCTGTGAGGAGTTGGTGAGAACTGTATAAAATATCATACTGACTGCCCTGTTATGGCATATGAAAAAGGCAGAGAATCACTAAAGCCAGCAATGAAATCAGGACCGGCTAAAAGACAGAGGTGGGGTATGAATGTATCCATATCAATTTTGACTTTCCAACCCTCCCAAAAGGAATTGAGTGGCGAATAAATAAGGAACATTTAACCGCTCTCATTTTCCTCGTTGCCTCCAGCCGTGTTAAATTCACTTCGCGAAAGATTGATGCTCCTCTATCTGATGCGTTACGAATGTCTGTAGGGATCCGGCGCCACCCACCCTCCTAAAACCGCCCAGCATCAGCATAACGGGCCGCCCGAAACAGCGGCAGGCAACACACTCCACTCTGGGAAGTTTATTGACTTGTGAAATCTCATACAGAACATCCTTTTAAATTTTCTGAGGCCGATAACCTTGGCTTGTAAGTTGCTTACTCAACAGACCTTATTACGGAGTTGAGGGGGGGCCGTTACGGTCGCTTCTACTGAAAGGTCAGCAGTGCTGTTAGCTACCGCTCCCCATTTCATTATGATCATGCCATTATCACAAGCTGATTCACAAATTGGCATGGGGGGGGGGGTCAGGTTAGGGGAGTAGGAGGGGGGTAATAGGGGTACAGACAACAAACCTCCTCGCTCAGAGAGCAGAACGAGACTCGTCCGTCTCCCATCCTCTCCTTGTCATGGGCTGCACCGGTAAATTGGCAGAAGTCCAACGAAAGACAGAGCGAGGGAGAGAGAGAGCGAGAACCTTTACATGCAGACACACTAGGATGTCTCCAGGCCCTGTCGGAGAGGAGAGGAGGGAAGGAGAAAAGTCAAATAAAGCTGACTGATACTTTCTCCTTTCTCCGTCAGACGGTCTAAAATGCCAGACATGATGTAAATCATGGTCCCATGACTGTCCATCCTGGCTCGTTGTCAGTTTCCTGCAGGCCGTCTCCTGTCTTCGCTGGGTGGTTTGGACAATTGTCTCAAAGTGAGAGAGAATCCAAGATGGATGTTTCTTCAAAAGCGTCCCCGCTTCAATAGCCTGATGGCCGACATATTTCAGTACCGGGACACATCACCATCAAAAGGGACACTTCCAATAGTTAGTCTCCCTGTACTGAACAATAAATAATTGAATATGCTATAGGGATGATATGAGCGGAAGAAAGGTGTGTAAGGGATTTGTCCCCATTTATCTCAACACCTATCTAAAGCGTCACCTTGGACATTTTAGAGATGGGCCTGGGTTCAAGAAACTAATGGTTCAACATGTCTTCATATTCTATTTCACCATTCAAGTATTAGTACTGTGCACATTAGATTTTCGCACAATCATTTTTAATATGCGTGTAGTAAGTGTGTGTGTGTAGTAAGTGTGTGTTTGTGTGTGTAGAAAGTGTGTGTGTGTGTGTGTGTGTGTGTGTGTATGTGTGCGTGTGTGTGTGTGTGTGTGTGTGTGTGTGTGTGTGTGTGTGTGTGTGTGTGTGTGTGTGTGTGTGTGTGTGTGTGTGTGTGTGTGTGTGTGTGTGTGTGTGTGTGTGTGTGTGTGTGTGTGTGTGTGTGTGTGTGTGTGTGTGTGTGTGTGTGTGTGTGTGTGTGTGTGTGTGTGTGTGTGTGTGTGTGTGTGTGTGTGTGTGTGTGTGTGCGTGTGTGCGTGTGTGTGCGTGTGTGTGTGTATGTGTGTGTGTGTGTGTGCGTGTGTGTGTGTGTGTGTGTGTGTGTGTGTGTGCGTGTGTGTGTGTGGGTGGGAGGCCTATCTCGGGTAGACGCATAGCGATGACAGTTATGACGGGGTAACAAATGTGCGGGGAGCATTCTAGGTTCAAAATCAGTGCTGCTGAAACAGCACCCAGGTGCTACAGAACACATTGGCTGCGCTGAATGAGCTTACCCCCATAACAAGAGCTGGCCTGAGACCACGCGACGAGAGGTGCAATGTAAATGCAAGCTATAATTATGACTATTATTACCACTATTAAAACTAGCACGGTCTCGAGCAGAACAGAGGGCTGGAGAGCGATGGATGGAGGGAACAAAAAAGAGGGGGGTACTGTAACCCAAACAGTGAAAGAAAGAAAACCGATAAAATACTAATTTCATTTGGCTCTGGTCCCAGTGTATGGTGTAAATCAGCCATAGATGGTGTACAGTATATGTCCCAGCTCTGACCTGCCCGAGCATATTGACTTAACCCAGTTGTCAAGGCTATGCAGCACTGTGTATATTTCCACAGGTGAGAGTTAAAATGTTCCTAAAGCTAGGAGCCTGTCTGAGATGAATTACCTCCGGCCCTGTGGCCTCTCCAAAACATCCCCCTCAAACATAATCAGGCGTCTGTCAGAAACAGAGGGGCGCTAGCTCCCAGAAGACGCTCGACATCGGAAATAACTGCAAGTTTAAATAATTTTCAAAAACAGCAGGCCAATAAATTTCCACGAGGGGAGGTTCATTTAGTAAGGTGAAACCTTGGTGCAATTACCCTGTCCGATTCCTCTCTCCTCCGTTCCTCCTATGCCTTCGTGCCCCGAGGGCGCCGGTCTCTGAAATGTCACACAGAGGAATTCTTTTTCACCTGAAGAATGCAGCTCTGAAAAACAGGCTAATCTGGACAGGCCTCAGCTAATAACACACAGCAGCACCTGTCACTGAATATTAGTTCATTAGCTAACTCTTAGTCATTTAATTCCTATCAAAACAGGAAAAGCTTTAGACAAAGTTGGCAATGATGAGCAATCTGAGATAGAAAGACAGATAAAAAGAGATACAAAGTGAGAGAGAGAGAGAGAGAGAGAGAGAGAGAGAGAGAGAGAGAGAGATTGTTCAGTGATTAAATTAGACTGGCAGTTTGGTCTGACTTCAGTCAATTAGCTTGACTAAATTAAGTCTAAAAGTAATGGCACTCGTACAGTTCAGTAATTACCGAGGCTCATGTTTATCCACGGCTCCTAAATTACTCCCAACCCATTACACGTGTTTTGGTGTCCTGAATATGACACGATGTGAGACGCATAACAGTCACACACAGGCTCCCCACCAACCCCACCCCCATCCCGTCCACCTATCTAAGCTCTCCTCCCATCATGCAGTTCTGTTTTGCTAGCGCCTGGATGGAGGGAGCTGCTATCTACAGTGATGCTCTACCATGTCTCTAATTACGACGGTATCTTAATCTAGTCAAATCAACCAGATCCCAATCAGATTTCCCCAGGCCCTGAGGGGCTCCCACCTCCCAGGAAGAGAAGACTCTGAGCTGAGCTTCAATCCTATTTCCTTTTTTAATCAAAGTCTGACTCAAGCTGTTCTTGTGTGAAGGGAGAAACGATCGTGCTGTGTCTTTTTGGAAACCAATGGCCAAACTATGTTGCCCAAACCCACTTGCTGGCTGGCACACTCGAAGACAACCAGGAGCCAACAGTTGGGCTCTGGTCTGACTCTGCATTGGCGTGTGTGGGAAGTTGCTAATTCAAACACAGCACAGTGTGGGCCTCTGGGAAAGTTTTGCAGTTTTACCCCAATTGAACAGTGGTTTGTAGTTGTAGTATTTAGTTTTGGTTTGGAGCAAGTTTGTAACTCATTAGCTAGTAGACTTGCAGTGCAGCTCTATAGGAGGTCTCACAGAGTTCCCCACGCAGCACAACAAACAATGAAAAGCACAGAGGTTTACAGTAATTTCATAACCCTCTCCGCGGTACCAAGAGGCCATCATGTCGTCACTACACTAAATCACTAAGGTATGCTAATCTTGGCAGAAATAAACATGTTCCTCCATATTCAATGTTGCTGATTTATAAAAACCTAATCGAGAGCCAAGCTCATTTGCACATCAAAGGTCTGAGTTAGCAATCTCTCCAAGCCTCTTGCTTATTCCCCAACACTTCCCCGCCCATCCCAGCTAAATACCAACAAACCCAAACGGCAGGAGTCCAAAGACCTCGCATTAGAATTTATAAACAGTTTAAAGAGATAAGCAACACATTTACAAATGTACCATAAACACCATTAATGTTTTTAATATTCATAACAACTCCCCCCTCTGATGTGGTAAACGGTAGCTGTAAATGCTAAATGTTGTTTTGAATATCTTGTTCGCTAATTGATTGAGACTCGTTCGTTAAGGGAGACGCACACAAGCGAGATGCGGACGGTTTCGGCTGGGTTTTTTTTCCTCTCCCATGCTGGAGAAAACTGCACGCGACAGGGTTTTCATCATCTAGTCAAATAAACTATCAGCCCTCTGAGAACTCAAAGCTGCTAACACAAGATATTACAGAAAAGATATTGCAGAATATCTGGACGGAAATTCATATTAGAGACAAACACTTCACACTACAGTAAAGCCTTGATCAACTTGGCAAGCAGAGGGGGTAAAGCAGATAAATGAAACTAAAGCCGATACAATGAGTTAGCCAGCTAACTTTGATAAACAACCAGAAATAACTTTTTTCTTTATGGTTCAATAAGAAAGCTAAACGTTGATCTGTGTTTCTGATTCCTGGGTCAATTAGACCAGAATATGTATTGAAGTTATTTTAGGAATGTTTAGGCAAGTTAACTATCTTACAAGTGCAGCTAGTGAGTCCCTGTTTGTGTTCGCTTACGTCAAGTCTGTTTGTAGGAAGAAAAAAAACATGCGTTACTTAGAAATGAAAGACGAGCATCGATTGGACACAAAGGAGAGCAAAAGAAAAACATGATGAATATGTGCCAAATCAATTACCAGCTGCTAACATAACCCACTGGCCTAATGAGGCACATACAGTTCAAAGGACATAATGTATGAGAGGGACCCAGGGAAGAGGGGTGAGACTCTTGCTCTCTCTCCCTGTCATTGATTTGGTTCTGAGAGCGTGGCGAGCACAGCATCCTGAAGGGGCCTTTTGAAGTGCACATTGTAGTGAGTCTCCTGTAACAAATCACCTCCTTAGTGCTCAAACAGAGAACCCATGATCAAGCCGCCACATCTCCACACACACAGGCAGAGCCATGCAAAGGAGTGGGAAATAACGAGGGGGAAGAGCGAGGGAGATGAGAAGGAAAAATGGAGTGAGTGGGCATACACTCTGGCTCTGGCATAGGGGGGAACAAATCATCTGATTTAAAATAAACTATTTATTTTTACCTTTATTTAACTAGGCAAGTCAGTTAAGAACAAATTCTTATTTTCAATGACGGCCTAGGAACAGTGGGTTAACTGCCTGCTCAGGGGCAGAACGACAGTTTTGTACCTTGTCAGCTCGGGGGTTTGAACTTGCAACCTTCCGGTTACTAGACCAACGCTCTAACCACTAGAAGAAAACAAGATAAATACTGACACTAAAGTATGGATGTAAGCTAGCAGCACATCTGATTCGAGGTCTGTGTTGGTGTGTGTGTGTGTGTGTGTGTGTGTGTGTGTGTGTGTGTGTGTGTGTGTGTGTGTGTGTGTGTGTGTGTGTGTGTGTGTGTGTGTGTGTGTGTGTGTGTTTTGTGCCGTGTGTGCAAAAAGCCCAAGCTCCATCACATCTCAATGCCTCCACAAGGGAAACACTCTGCACACACATTACATTGCACAGGTGTTGTAATAAAAAATAAAAAACAGCCCTAAAACGTAAAAACTCCCCCTAACGTCCTCCACCTCTCTCCCTCCCATGTGTGTGTTCATTAACAGATTACAACAGCTGTGGCTACAGTGCATTGAGAGGAGAGGGTGCTGCTGTAGCAAAAATCACAGATTGGATCTGAATGCCTACACACACACACACACACAGACAGACAGACAGACAGACAGACAGACAGACAGACAGACAGACAGACAGACAGACAGACAGTCAGACAGAGAGAAGGGACCTGAGTGGGAGAACCAGAAAGAGATAGGGAGATACAGAGGGAGTGAAGAAGAGGAAGGGGATGCAGAATGGTGGGGCAGAGGACATCCAAAGAGAGAGATGGAGAAAAAAAGAGAGACAACACAGAAATAAAGTGGCGAGACGGAGCTTCTCAGAGCCTCACAGACTCCCTCAGCCTGGATGCAGTCTCCCTGTCTCTCTTCAGTCACCTGACCTTCCACATTATGATAATGTAATAAACGCAGCAGAAAAGCAAATCCCAATACTTGTAATTTCCTCTCCCGCGCGGACTTCATGTAAATGCTTGTGTCCGTCGCCATAGGGGGGAGCGAACAGGCAGCGCTGCCACACCGAGATAATAGCAAACGTGTTCGCAGGGGATGCTATTTTTACGACCACGCTAACCAAATTCCATCCTTCAGCACATTTCTTCAGGAGAAGACATAGGTTCTCCTTTTTTTTTCTCTTTTTTTCTCTTCATGTACCTATTTCAATGAATATTCAGTGGAGAGTGAAAGTACAGAAATGAATTTATCCCATCCTTTAGCTCCGGGAATCAAAGTTGTTCTGTTTCTTTGATAATGGTGTAACATACGTTTACATACTGTGGAGATCAATGCGATCCTTGTCCCATCCTCCCACAGAAGAGGCTCTCTCTTTCCCTGTCAGCCCTTTGACATCCAGTGTGTGTGTGGTGTGTGTGTGTGTGTGTGTGTGTGTGTGTGTGTGTGTGTGTGTGTGTGTGTGTGTGTGTGTGTGTGTGTGTGTGTGTGTGTGTGTGTGTGTGTGTGTGTGTGTGTGTGTGTGTGTGTGTGTGTGTGTGTGTGTGTGTGTGTGTGTGTGTGTGTGTGTGTGTGTGTGTGTTTGTGTGTGTGTGTGTCCGTGATGTGAGTGCACTACACTTGCTATTCCCCAGGTTGTGATGAGACTCCAGACTTGTGCCTCTGTGTTTACAGCTCTGTGGGCTTGTTTCCTCCTCAGGACGAACACTGACAATGATGATGAATAAGTAAAGAGTCTCTCTCTATCTCCCTCACTTGCTCTCTCTCTCTCTGTGGCCTGGTGCTTTCTTTTCTTTATCCTGACTGTCCCCAGTCTCTCCTCTGGCAGGAGGACATACCGGCTTCCTGGCATGGGAATGCTCTCAGAGGGGTCTAGGGACAAGCACATGGATAGAGGGAAAAAACACCTCTTTATCTCAGACTTCAGTGGGAATATGCAGGGTGGGGAGGCAAGGAGGCTAGGGAGGATTGTGTGTGTGTGTGTGTGTGTGTGTCTGTCTGAGGGGAAATGACACACTCCGAGAGAAAAGGGAATGCATTAAACAGAGTTCTCTCCTGTGGCAACACACACACAGGCACGCACGCGCACACACACACGCACACGCACACACACACACACACACACACACACACACACACACACACACACACAGGCACGCATGCGCACACACACACGCACACACGCACACGCACACACACACACACACACACACACACACACACACACACACACACACCCTCCCACCCAGCCTTTTTATCCTCTCCCAAAGGACACCTTCATTATCCCTTACTCAACTAATTATAGAGCTCCAACACTACAGCACACTAACTAAATGGCATTTCTTTATCTCTCGACTAGAGACAGGCTCCTCTGTAAATACCTAGTTACAGTGGGTTATAGGCCCAGCAAAGACATTGTTATATACCAGTCACTAAGGGTTCATGCCCAGCGTGACAAATAGCACATTAGAAAAGCTTTTTCCCGCTGAAATGTGTCGGGTAAAGGCCATAAACTCGCTCCTCATAACATGTTTTGGCACTGGGAAGGACCCTCGTTCGTCTTGCTTGCTGGGGCTGTTGTGGAATGCAGACAGGAGGAAGTGGTTTGGTATTAATTCAGTATTATGCAACATCAAGTGCCTCCTCGCCTCAATTAAAACAGACGATCACATTAGGCCTGAAATCTTTAACACAGACGGCTGAAAGGAACAATGACTGGCTAATAGTGTGTAATGCCTTTTGTCTGTGGGATGTGGGGGGGGGGGGGGGGGGAATCCGTATCGTCAGTAAAAACAATGCATCAATTAAGCAATTAGCCGGAGTACCGCAAACGAACAGAACAAACTGGGCAGCTATCCAAGCCCTCCCTCCTCCATCCCCAATAAGGCAGGCAGGCACCATGCCAAGGGGCTTGTCGCGTTCATTATGAAACATCACTGAGCAGAGGGTTGCCTTTCATTCTGCCAGAGTGGAGGCATTTGTCTGCCAGCCAGAGGAGAGTAAACGAGTGGAGGAGAGGAGATGTTTTGTTCCAACAGATGTTGGATGCTGTTAGCGGCGTGGAGGGGTAGCGAAGGGCACATGGCTCGGTCAAGGCTGGTGGGAAACTATCGGTGGGTGGGTGGGGGCGGGGGGCACAACAAAGCAATGTGCCATGGCCCTCTTCACTCGAACACAGATTAATTAAGCCATCAAAGCAGGCCTGCAGTGGCAGCCGGAGCTTAATTGTGGTAATTGGGGTTAATAAGGTGCCATTACACACTGATCACAAGTATTGTTTCATGGAGGCGGGTAAATTGAGCTGGGTTAAATACGGGCGGGGGTGGAGGGGTAGGTGGTAAGAGGGTTGGGGTAATGCCAGTTTGTTTCAGTTTTTTTCCCCCCACACAATGTTTGTTGTCCTTGAAATACGGCTGGAGAGTGAGTGAGAGGTAAAACATGGCGGTTTTCAATACATTCATCTATGAACGGATTGAGCAACCATTCAATAAATCTATACATACATCTGTGTATTGTCGATAATTCACTGTCGTTAGCAAGAAGAACCCTGGACAGACCTATTAAGGTCACTCAGTCCTTCCCAACCATACATACAGTTACCATCCCTCCTGGCCTAGTGCCATGCAACCATTTCAATAGGAAGTCATCAGTCCTTCAAAGCAGTGATAGTTTAGACGTGTCCTGGGTCCAACCTCAGTAACATCTTCTGAAAACGGAGACCGACGTTGAGAGATGGTGAAACAGGAAATCAATGTGACGAGGCCAGCTCCCTGATTAATGAATAGATTTCACGTCTGGCTAGCCTCAGTGACGAGCCTCTAACGTCTTTACATCAGCCGTGGCTATATCACACTCTCTCTCACACACACACACACGTGCGCGCGCAGACACACACACACACACTTGCGCGCACGCAGACACACACGCAGAGGCTATAGCGGACAGACTGGACATAGTGGAGAAACATGACATGACTGAAGATGGACAGAACAAAACAGTCCGCAGCAGTTAGTTGAAGCGTTGCACAGAAATACTGATATGCTTAGTATGAAGCCCATTCTCTGACACAGGCTGTGACAGTTCTCTCTTTCCACTCCAATTCCATAGCAATTACACAGCTCTTACAGAACCACTATTAGCCTGGCTTTAGCCCATACATTTGTCCTGCTCACTCCCACTGGCAGAGAGCACTTCTCTAGTTTAAAGTGCAGAATTATCATTTGCACTAGATTAAAATGATGCGGTCGCTGTTGCGCCTTTCCCTTTGGAACACTAACTGAAACCAGGGGTCGCTTGATGTACAGTGCATTAAATGAGTGGTTTGAGTATGATAGAATGCATAGAGCACAGGCACTTACAGGATGTGAAAGAATCCCTTTAACCCTCGACCAGACAAGTGTGTACTCTGGCCTCTGATGTATAAGACCGATCTGACAAGTCCTGTCTACATCCGTTTGGAGTTGAATGTGAACACTGTATGAATGAACAGAGTGCTTAAACAGTCAGGCCTAAACTAGCAAAGCTCTGCAGTGTGTGTGCGTGTGTGTGTTTGTGTGTGTGTGTGTGTGTGTGTGTGGAGGTGTGTGTATATATATATATATATATATATATATATATATATATATATATAGCAAACGTGTGTGTGAGTTAGCTTCATCCCTGCAGGCTCTCCCCAGCTCTGAGTGGTATAGTTTTGGCAGGCAGACAGACAGTGAGGGAGAACAGAGCGAGGTGGGGCAGGGATCAGCACTGACTCCAGTCATTCAGCCACATCTGACTTTGATTAATTGGCTCTGTCTCTCCACCCAGCACCCTGACAGAAAGGTAGAGCCCAGACGCACTAGGATGCACTGGGAACCTTCTACAGGAAAAGACACACTGCACACAAGCACACACACAAACACACACGCACACAGTCTCTTGCTCACTCACTACATCAATGCAGAATCGTCCAAGTTGGTGAGAGTTGTTGAATCTCTGTTTAAATGATTTAAAACAGTAGTGTGCCTCCCTGCCTCCCTCTGGAGATGCACAGATCCCCCATGGTGCTGCTTAAATTAGTCCAAAAGGGAGTTTTTTTTAATGCAAATGTGTTTCCACCCTGGCTCCTGATGTCTCATCAGTTACAATGCTCACCTATGCACTTTTTCCTTTGACTTAGTGTATTTCCTCCATATGTCTGCCAAACGCACTCCAGGATATCTATTCTGTCCGTCTGCTCAGTGTGTGTCTGTGTGTGTGTGTAGCCCTCTTACAGCTCTGCATCTCTCTGACTACCAGCACAACCCTGACAAACCGTAGCTGCTCTAATGATTTATCAGTCTTGGAAAACTTCAACAAGCAAGCCATTTTATAAATCATCTCTAGTTGCAACAACATAACCTCTGTGCGTTTTCTAATAAAAGTGCTTATGGTTAAGAGGATCTCTTTAACAATCTCCAAGAGAGTTGAATCTATATACATAATCGCTGATATTTCCATTGAGACAGAGTTGTTGAATTGCGGAGACAGTAGCGTGATAAACCTTTGGAGAGATATATTTTTCGGTCCTAAAAATGCTGTAATTCAGCACAGCTGGTCTTATTAATAGAGCTTCAAGCAATCATTATCATCTCACTACATGAGTGCACTACATAGACAATAGGGTGCCATTTTGGAAAAGCCTAAGACTGAACAGCACCACGGCAGCGCTAATTCTCCCTACCTGGCTTGCCATGTGGTACAGTAATTGCACTTGTAGCCATCAGAGTCAATACCATGATTACATATATGATCTCAAGTATGTTGCATTGTTGTTGCCTGATGGAAGGTGCTTAAGGCTGTTTACTGTACCTGCCTGTTGGAGCAGAAGGTGTAATTATGTTGCTTTGAGCAGGAGGTGTAATTATGTTGCTTTGAGCAGGAGGTGTAATTATGTTGCATTAATTAATGGGGAGGGGGGGGGGGGTGCGAGAGAGACAGAGAGAGAGCATTAAACGACATTAAAGTAAATAGATGCAATTTCACATTTATCCGGAATTGCCTGACTTGGTCAAAGTGTGTGAATGGACCCCCCAATCTCTCCTACAGAAGGCTAATTAAGACAAGAACGTATGATTGAAGTAGCCTAAACAAGCTCAAATCATCAGCCCCAGCAACACAACACAGTGGCCTCCTGTCTCCCCTGATCTCTCTCACCCCTCAACACCGGCGGGAGTCAGATGATGTCTAACAGACCCCACAGGGACACAGCACCACTTACCACCTCTGAAGCACCCTGGTCCCTTCTGCTGCATGTCACAATGGAGCAGAGGTCCATGCTACTGTTTGATACCCTCTCTTTCCAACAGCTTCATTGAGAGGAAGGGAAAAAGTGAAACCCTCCATACTACTACCTCCGAAAGCAGCCTCTCGCCCTCTGATTCGCGGCAGTGTTGAACATGCTCCCTTCGTTTGTAAGCCGCTCAGAGACAACTGATGTACAGATAACAGCCTGGCTGCTACTTAGGGTACTTCCTTATGCACTGGTGGAAAAGAAAAACCTATAGGCTGTAATGGTGTTTCATGATTTGATTCCACACAATGGGAGCTAGCTATTGCCTCTTGTGGTTTGTAATCCACAGGCCAATATCAATACCACTAACTCCTGTAACTGCCTAAAGGGGGTAAAAATGCGCATATGTTTTACTTTTACCTTTTCGAACGGAAAGAATCGGTTTCAGAACAATAGATAGTGAATGTCTCACTGTGACCTGCTCCAGATAGATAGGCCATGTATAACAGAAACTGACCTTTAAAAATACAATATGCTAATAAATAGCTGTGGCGAGAGCCAGGCACTCCATACAAATGGGCCGGCGGGAAACGCCTGTTTTAATCAGGTGGAGTTCTTTAAAAAAAAGGGCCCTCGGCCACATAATTGATCCCTAAAGGTAAGTCCCACACAGGAACCTGGGGACCTCGCTCTCTATCACTATAAAGCACTACACTACTCTTTGTTTTGGGCTCAGGGAGGAAGGGGATTTAAATATACAGTATATTCTAGTCATATAAAGGCCACAAATGGTAAGCATTTTAATGATGAAACTGTTTTGATGTGCTATTCCTACTGAATATGTAATAGAGACGGTGGGTTTTGCCCCTCTCCAGTGACGAAGGCAAACACTGAGGTTCAGAGGAAACGGATGCAATAACAAAGTCACTGAATCAGTGTTATTAATGATATGCTGGAATAAACACTGCAACGTAACATGAAAGTCATAACGTTCCCTCCTTGGCTAAAAAGTGCTGCTTCTGCTGCACCCCCTCCCCCACAAAGACAGGACAGACAGACAGACAGACAGACAGACAGACAGACAGACACACACACACGCACACACATTACTATAACCATACAGACAGACACAGACACAGACACACACACACACACACACATTACTAGAACCACACACACACACACACACACACACAACTTCAGACGTCCTCAGCATCTTGACTGGAACTTCTCTATGTCAGTTTGTTGGTTCAGAGGTAAAAGAGTTTTTTCAACTTCTTGGAAATCAATGTGATAAGGGGGATTATTCCTAAATCAATTAGTCTACTCCTCTGCTTTCGAGTGCCGCCATTGATCTGGTGATAAACAAGAGATTTATGAGTATATCGACCCAATTGGGGTTTCTGTGGCCTACCAGAGTACAAGAGCCCGAGTACAATCAGTGAGACTTCTCTCTCTGCAACCACATGGGCTTTGGCAGGACAAATCACACTGCCTGCGGTTAGCTGTGATTATAGGTCACAGACACTGTCACAGCCACAGGAAACATCCTAATACTTCCACGTTTCAGGTACAACCAGCTCTACTGGGACGATTTCTGGCATTTGTGCTTGTTGTCTCTATGTTCTGGTGGTATTTTTTTTTTAATTTTACCTTTATTTAACTAGGCAAGTCAGTTAAGAACAAATTCTTATTTTCAATGACGGCCTAGGAACAGTGGGTTAACTGCCTGTTCAGGGGCAGAACGACAGAATTGTACCTTGTCAGCTCTGGGACTTGAACTTGCAACCTTTCGGTTACTAGTCCAATGCTCTAACCACTAGGCTACCTTGCCGCCCCAGAGTGGTAAGACGAGCTCTAGCTAAATGTGCAGTTTCATGTAACCGAGAGTTATCCCTGGAAAATGAATCCAGTAATTGCATTACCGAGTTAGGTGGTGCTATAGAGATTACCTTAGACCAGCTGGGTAAACATGTGACACACAGCACAAACATGTGCTTAATGTGAAATATTACACTGATTAAATCATGACACACCAACTCCTTCCTCGCAAGTACAGCATAAACATTGAACAAAAATGAAGAAATCCAAAACATTTGCCAAGGTACAGCAATGGCAGAAAATGTAGACTGACTTCTACAAGACGGTACAGGGAAGGGAGAACTCAGGGGCTGAATATTCACCCATATGTCTTTAAGGAGGGGGCATGATGTGGCATAGTAAACTGTAGGTTCCGGAGTCACAATACAATGTTTCTTTAATTTCTTTTTAAACTTCAAGATAGGATTTTAGGGACCCTCATATCATAGTTAAAACATTACACCATTTAATTGTCAGATTCAAAATCCAAGGACAGTTCCTTTGTTTCCTCTACGTACCCAGCATGCACCGTGCCTCCAAAATATCCCATAAAATCCTATCGCGGCACTTAATTGTTCAGTATGAAGCCAAAGCATCTGAAGTAATTCCAATCTCTTTCTCCGATGAATATGTGCAATTGTCCTCTTTCCCCATTCTAATGTAATGCCATCTGCGCCGCGACGCGATTGGCTCGGTGTTGCCATTGCTGCCAACCGGGGTCAGCGCCACCATCAAGCGCTGTAATTGAGTAGTTAGTGGCAATTTTCTCCCTTAATTTCCATCTGCGAAAATCTGGGTGCCTGGCATGGAAAATAGCACATTACAACCAAGCAGCGATTGTGGTGAAGTGTAATAACATCGTTTCCACATTTAGGAAAACTTCCCCCGAACAAATGAGGATCATTGCTATACATGTCATATCCACTCAACCCCCCCCACCCCCCCAACAAACACATGAACTGGGGTGCTACAGAGGGAGACAGAGGAGACGTACCCATAAAGAATGGGAGATGTTCCATTAACATACAGATAATTACCTTCCTCCGACACGCCAGCCCTCCCTTCAACACTATAATCCCTGTGACAAAGCCCTTTGAGGCGGCGTATCACAAACACCATGTTGACACTGAGGGCAGGCTTAAAGACGGCGGCCATTTTGTCTCTGCATATTTATCATGACACTCGTATCAAAGAGAAGGTTGATTCATGAGCGTGTAACAAATAAGCAATGCCGTTCCGTGTGTGTTTCCTGACAGAAAAGGCCAGGGCGGAGTTGTAAACTAATGGTCCAATAGGTTTGAGCAGGTGCGAACGTTGCCACTCGATACATTTCTCTGGTAGATTTACGCAGATCATAAAAGCGACATCGGGGACAAAGAGGAGAGGAAATACGAGTCTGACTTCTAATGGCTAGGTTATCACACAGAGGATTTTATTCATTGTGACGCACACACACACACACACACGCACACGCACACGCACATGCACACAAAGGTCACATATTAAAGTGTTGGCACGTGGAAAATAAACGCTTTATCCCAAGCCCAATGATCTTCCTGAGGAACGTACAACAGGAATGTTTTCACTAAAAATGTTTTTAGAATAATACATTCATTAAGCACGTTAAGACAATAAAAGCAATAATAGTAGTAATTTAATCGATTCACTCAAGTCTTTTCCATAAACTCCTTCCTCTCTGCTTAACTCATGCGGCACCCCAGGTCTTTCATTCATTATTTACAACGCTCTGATGATGTGGTATTGACAACGGCATTGTTTTTTTGAACACTTAGAGAGTCTGTGAATCAGAGAGGCTTTCATTACGGGGCTCAACGGGCTGGCGGATTATCAAGGGCAAACAAAAGATAATTAACAACAGGCAGGATCTGGGACAGCCCAACCTGCTCTGTGCTGTGGCAGGAGGCCCCCTAGTCTCAGGGTTCACTTAACGCATGCAGGTCCTTTCAGCACACAGACGCTGCGGCAGCCTTCGCAACGACTCAAACAGCATAATTAGTGAGATCTCCTGTTAGGAAAGGGAATGCAATTTATTTTTCCTTCTCTCCTCCTCCTCCCTCCCACCACCTCCACCTCTCTTTCTTTTTTGAATAGATATTAATACTTTGAATTCTGGCGTGAGAGGCCCTCAGGTCGACATTGTTTAAAGCCAGGTTGTAAATGAGGATAAAAGAACGATGGATGATAATGTGGTACCTGGATAATAAGGTACTGAATTGCTATACGGTATGCTGTAGGCTTACTCTTGGATTCTGGTCAACGAGAGAACCCAAATATCATCTTTACATTTCATTAAATGAAGAGAAAACAACAACATTACTTGTACATGGTTTCCAAGAGTCGGAGCTCTCGAGGCAGGAGGAAAGATATCCAAGTACCGCATCCCTGTCTCCTTGTCCTCTGGTGAGCTCATTGTCAGAGGAGACCAATCTCAACCCACATCAGACTGCCTAAAGCTGTCTGTCTAACATTACAACTCAATCGTGTGCGTGTGTGTATGCGCGCGCGTGCGTGCGGGCATGCGTGTCTGAACTTATAATGTGTGTATTCGTGATGCAGTATAGTATGTGCATGCATAAGTGAATCTAGCAGTCTGCAGCAAAACCCTTAAAAGTATTTTCAAAAACACACACGTGTGTCTGTACGGGAGGTGAACTCAAGGAAAAAACAAACAATGCTGGAACTGGGCTTTTAAAGCAAATGCTTTGAGTATAGACACCATGGTAAAGAAATGGGCACCGAAGGACCTGTAACGGTTTTCCTTCACTGGCTCAGTCAGCACCAAAGAGAGTGAGAGAACCGTCAGTTCTGACTACTGAGAGTGAAGGCAAGGCAGGGATTTTTTTTTTTATATTAAGGAGTAGGGACAGCATTCATTTTTAAAACCTCCTCAATAAAATATCATACAGTCGTCCCATATTCCTCAGTACTATAATGATATGAATACTTAAATGTAAATGCGTTCCGAGCACAGGCTTCTTCTTCGGTAAGGCATCAGATCTCATTCTCTACTTAAGCTCTTCCGTCATGTTTATGCATATCCACACACATGATACATATCTCGTTTTAAAGCCTCCTAATGCAACCCTGATCATTTTGCCTGACTTTAATGGGGCCGCGACTTGATTGGCGAGCTTCCCTCTTTAAGACAAAAAAAAAAATACGAAAAATAGGATCAAAGGTCTCTTCACGTGAAACGCGGCGAATGTTTCTTTTGAAACTTCTCCCTTTCCTCTGCTGCTACGGAGGAGTAAAAACATCAAAAACAGAAAGACCTCGTTATATTTCTAGTTATGAGGCATTGTTTAATTGGGATACTGTGATTGATACGTTACCATTCAAGTTGAACATTACAACGCAACGAAATACAAAGGCGATGGTAGTAGCAATTCATTTGAATGGATAACATGCGCATGAATGAAAAATCACGCCTCAAAAAAAAAAAATAAAAGATTTTGTACATTTATATTCTAAATTGAAAATGACAAGACAAATAGTCATTGAGAATATGATGCATCTCATTATCAGTGTTCTATATGCCAGGGCCCATGTAAGGTTCTGATGGACCCAAGCGACTTCCTCCTCCCTGAAAACCAAAGTCCCTTTCTAGTTCATGGCAATATGTTGTCATGTCACATTCAGATTTATAACAACTGAGCAGATGTGGTTGAGAATTCTGGCATATTGCATATGAGTGGGGATAGGATTCATGAAAGAAACCATAAACAGTCAATAGAATCAAATCCATTTCTTCATCTTCTATGGAACTGATTTGCTTCACCAATGAGTTGAAGGCAGTCAATTCAGGAAGCAAACCTGCTTTCACTAAACCTGCACTACTTATAACAGAAAACATGTTTGCTCCAACAGCAATGGGTAAATTGTTGATAGAAGATCATCATATGACCACAACAAAAATGTTCAGGTTGAAATCAACTTCATGAATCAATCAAATGAATCACCAGTTGTCAGAAAGTGCTTGACAGATACCCAGTATAAAACCCCAAAGAGCCATCAATGCAGAGGCAGAAGCACTGTGAACAGAACGTATCTCTGTCAAACAACAGGATCAGATATACTGGAACACAACAAATACTGTAACGCAACTTCGTTAATGTAAAAAAATAAATGTATTTTTTTAAATGCTTAAGATGTTGTCTTGACCCTGCAATCTCCTGTGATGTACAGTAATGGACCCCTTGGTGTCCTACTCGTTGAGAGGAGATTGTAGTGACGCAGTCAGGAGAGGGAGTGGCCTGTCTGTCTGGTGTCACCGTTAGTGTGAGGAGGGAAGACACAGGTGCAGGAGGGTCAGAGTAATGGAACGTCCTTATTACACTCAGAAACACAGGAGAGAAGAGTCAAAATGGCAGAATGAATAACAGAGAATACATGTGTAAGATCTTTTTTTTAACCCTCATTTCTTACAATGGAGCTTTTATTTTCCAAATCTACAGCCTGCAATGGGAAATGAGAAAATGAAAAATGAACAACAAACTGTGCATAGGAAATGGTAAATCCAGTAAATATCACTCTCCTCAGTTGCTCAGCAGGTGCAAACGTGCTCCAGGCTTTGAATACAAGGCTAAAGGGACAGAAAAAAAGGAATCCATTTCAACCCTCTTGATCCTGTGTAACCCTGACACCCTCAGAGGAGGAGGTGGGGGGTGAAGAGAGGAGGCGGTGTTGAGGGCCTGCAATGGGGGTTCCTTGGCCTCCCTCCGCTTTGATGCCAGAGGAGGTCAGCAGGGCTGGAGGGGCGGAGGTCTGGAGTATAGAGAGGGGCCTCCTCAAACAAATAGAGAGATGGTGGCGGTAGGTAGGTAGGTAGGGGGGCACTTGGCATTTCCAGTGGCTGACAGGCCAGCTTGTTTGTGGGCTCTAATGAGCACTCGGACTCCATTAATGAGCGGAACTGAACCCATTATCATCATCATTTCAAAAGGAGGCCCGGCTGCTAAACAGCTCCCTGCATTAGCAAGAGTTGTCCTTGTTGTTCCATTTGATCAGTGATGGTGGCAGGGGGTTCACCACACCCCTGTCTGCTACAGTCTGATTACTACAGTACAGGTACACAAGCTGATACACACACACACACACACAGAACATGCACACACACACTGATTGGCCTTCCCACTCCGTGTTCCGTTCAGCTGGGGAAATGAGTGACGGAAAATGAGTCAGAAGTTATGACCCTGCGAAGAGAAGCCATGATGCGAGCTAACAGTGTGATGACATGCTGTAGCTAGGTTCAAGCTAACAGAAGAAGAAAAAAACACAGCAAATAAACACTGGGAACCACTGGAACCTCTAAATTCCATCTCTCTACCACCTTTTCAAGGGACATCACATCAAAGGACCAATTAGCGTGTGTGTGTGAAATTGGGCGTTGTGGCTTCAGCACCACTGTAAAGGGCTGTCATGGCCGGGGCCAGCCAGCTCACTGAGCAGCTGTCTGCAGTGTGGAGCCCAGTCTGCACACCTACCTCCCCTCTGCTGCCTGCTGACAGGGCCCCTCCTGAACCTGCCTGGCCCCTGAATGTGTGCCATTCTCTCTCTCCCCCTCTCTCTCGTTTTGTTCTCTCCTCACTCCCTCTAGCTCTCATTTTCTCCCCTCCCCTCTCCCCGTCTTTCCCCTCTCTCTCTCCCCTCTCTCGCTCAGTCCATTAAAGGATTTTAATTAGGCCTCGACTGCACAGCGCCACACAGCGCTTTTGTATCTCCTGAATGGTACAAGGGCTGTGAATCTGAACCAGTTCACAGCAAAGGCACTGATGTGAGGGAGGGATGGAGAAAGACCTCTTTTTGCTCTTTCCTTTTTTTCTTTTTGCCTTTTATTTTGATATGTGCTACTTCACACCCATTCGGTCTCTTCTTTCAATGTGCCCTTCTATCTTCTTCTGTGGTTGTGGAATTATTGAAATGTTAACGTGTCCGTGTTGCCTTTGATATTTAAGACAAAGGGTACAGCTCAGCAGACTACACAGCCGATCTGCTCAAACTGTAAAAAAATAAAAAAACATATTTCATCTCACTCTCTGTCATGCTCCGCCAAGACTTTTCTCTGTGTATATTTCTAAATCGCCATTTCATCTTTCCCTGCCCTTTCCTCCACCGCAACGACATCCAGTACTACGTTCGACTAAAGAACGGACAATAAGTCATTCATTCATGTTTTTTCGATTCATTGCCCACATTGTGGATTCTCCCATAGATTTGGTTGTAAAAACCAGTCATGATAGTCTCCATACCATTTCAATTCTAGCTATATCATATGCATATAATACAAAGGAAACAATATATACAGTCAATTAATGAAGTCTTATTAAACAGTTACAGGCAAAATTCATATAAGGAATTATACATGACATCAATCCGTACAGTACACCATGGCAACCTAATGAGCAATGTAAACTGACAAACATGATAACAGTGGATTAAATATCTGTACGTTCTCATACTGTATATCTGGTGTTATTACACAAGCTGCTGAGTGTCACCCTAAGGAAAACACTGATACCAGGGATGGCACCGAGCCAGCAGGGTCCAGACCCCCCACCCCCCCCCTCTCTCATCCGTCCATCCTTCACTCTACGTCTCCCTCCCTCCTCTTTCCTCCCCTCCCTCCTCTCCCCTTTCCTCCCTCCTTTTGGTATCATTGCGGCGCAATAGCCTTCGTTTACCAGTCGAACCCAAATTAGCTGGGCAGGTCTTATCCTCTTCATCACGCCATCACACCATTCAAGGCGCCGTGCGGGCCGGGCAGGCGCCGTTTCCTTTGGCTCTCTACTGACAGTCCTATCTGACAGCGTTTTACATCTCCCCTGCTCTGCCTACCCTTCCACTTCACCGCCAGACAAAGACATTAATACCCCTGGTGACTGTGTTTTAATTAAGCAATTTCATGCAAATTACACATTTTAGATTGTCAAATAATATACTGCGCAAAATTGTAAGCAGGCTGATCTGATATGCATGGAGTGTTATTCTTCCAGGCGCTGTGCATACATGGAAAATGAACAAAAATGCTAATTTCGAATCTATTATGCAAACAGTGAGATACTTACATAGATTTTCACGCCTTTCTTGGCATGGCTGAACGGCCCTCTTGAATTCTATGGATGGATGGATGCCTGGATAGGATTTCTAAAGCGGTTTATTTTGCTTTTATTTTCCTTTTCGATCATATCTTTCCCGATTACCTTTAGGTACACATATTATTCATATTCTGGCAATTTGGTATTTTGACAGCAAGACAACAGAAACCAACATTAATACTGTAAATGTAAAATATGGCAGGTTATGGCTTTACTTTATAAGGCCTTTTAATTAACATTACCTTCACGTATAAAGATTTGAACAACCCAAGAAGACTAATAATGTATTTTTTTTAGAAAGTAATAATGAAACAAAGACCATAGTAATTTACGCGGGTGATCCTCCAGTCCTCAATGTTCTCCCTTTTGTACATAGAACCCATTTTAAATTAATTATAATCCACCCAAGCCTTAGCACAGTGGAATCAGTAACGATGACAAAAAGAATATAACGTTGTACTTTATTATAGGTGACTTGATTTAATCTCGGGGTTCTGCCTCGTGAGAGTCCTTAGAACAAGCGACGTTCTTAGAGAAAGAGAAAAAAACGTTTCATGAAACCACAGGCGCTAACAGTCAGCGAGGTGGCACAGGCAGCTACCGCAGCACAATGAGGCCCTTCTTAACAGGAGAGGAGAGGAGAGATCTTGCTGTTTCTTTGTGATTTAAATACATTTAATCAAAGGTTTGTTTCGATATGCTGCCACTTAATAGTGTACATTACCACATGCAATAAAAGCGAATGATTTGCCGTCCTTCCAGTCACTTCTTTTAATAGGGGACAAATAGCGGGATAAGAGTGGAGATGGTGACATTAATGACAGGGTACAGAACACAGGCCTTGACGTGAGTTTTCCAGTCAGAACGTGGCGGTTCATTTTAATAATGGACCCTCACACAATAATCAAGGAGGGGTTCTTATAACGAGAACTAATTTCAATACACCTAAAAACAAAATCTAACTGAATAGCGAGGAACTTTCAATAGCCAGTCAAAAACCACACGGAGACTGCTAATCCCAACGGTCTGGCTTCAGTCAGTCAGCAGGAGGCCTCTCTAGGCCCTTTCCACTGTACACCCCTGCAGGGAAGGTTGTTATGAGTCCTCTGATTTCAATGAAGTCAACAAGAGCAAGGCAAGATTAACATCAGATAGAGAGAGCCAGGAGTTTTTCCCCGAGCACATGACCTGACCAGGAAAACACAATATGCAGTAACTAGGTCTAATATGGACTCTAACTAGGACCTAGGCCATGTCCGAAAAGGCATTTTGGGTATGCAAAATGTTGTTTTACAGTATATGACTTTAAAAAAAGAAATTGAGCTTTAAATGCTAGGATGTCATACTATTTTCAACTTTTCATGTCGTAGAATTCGCTGCACACTACTGAGGAAGAGAATCGTCTTTCGAGACTTACGTATGTTTGACAACAGCTGATAATTCGAAACGGTGACGCTCTGAATCAACGCAACTGTGTATTAGATAAGCATTCTCATTTTGGACGAGCCTGGTATGTCGATATGTGTAGCTTACTGCACTTCTATTTTCTTAAACAGTACGTTGTAAATAGTATGTAGTACGATTAGTACACAGTATGCAGTTTTAGTAAGAAGGCTAGACAGCGTTCCGATAAACTCCTGAACCTATAGACTCCTATAAACTCCTGAACCTATAGACTCCTATAAACTCCTGAACCTATAGACTCCTATAAACTCCTGAACCTATAGACTCCTATAAACTCCTGAACCTATAGACTCCTATAAACTCCTGAACCTATAGACTCCTATAAACTCCTGACTCCTATAAACTCCTGAACCTATAGACTCCTATAAACTCCTGAACCTATAGACTCCTATAAACTCCTGAACCTATAGACTCCTATAAACTCCTGAACCTATAGACTCCTATAAACTCCTGAACCTATAGAGTCCTATAAACTCCTGAACCTATAGAATAAACTCCTGAACCTATAGACTCCTATAAACTCCTGAACCTATAGACTCCTATAAACTCCTGGACCTATAGACTCCTATAAACTCCTGAACCTATAGACTCCTATAAACTCCTGAACCTATAGACTCCTATAAACTCCTGAACCTATAGACTCCTATAAACTCCTGAACCTATAGACTCCTATAAACTCCTGAACCTATAGAGTCCTATAAACTCCTGGACCTATAGACTCCTATAAACTCCTGAACCTATAGACTCCTATAAACTCCTGAACCTATAGAGTCCTATAAACTCCTGGACCTAAACTCCCTGGACCTATAGACTCCTATAAACTCCTGGACCTATAGACTCCTATAAACTCCTGAACCTATAGACTCCTATAAACTCCTGAACCTATAGAATACCATCATATTATGACCACATGGTTTTGAGTCTGAGGACGGAACAGCGCAAAGCGCTGCGGTACAGTAGAGACTTTTAGGCTGATGTATTCACCACAGACATACTGTTACTGCCTGGCCTGGTTTACAGAAGGAATTCCGAGGCGTCCCATACCAGAACAGGGCTGTGTTGTTAACAAACAAGTCTGTTTCCAGTGGCCCAGCACATCATCATTCATAAGGAACTGTTCAATTCTTATTCAAGGCTCAGACGCAAGGCACAGCAGCTCTGTCCTGTGGTGAGGCCTGTGATGGAGATAAAGACAACAGTGTATAGCCAATTCCATGTCACACTCAATGTTACGGGCCTTTATTTTAGGACATGTTCGGGACGTACTTTTACACTGCCTCATCCCCTCCACCCTGTTTCTCTCTCTCCTTTCCTTCTCTACTTTCCCCTCTCTCTCCATCACAATCTAAACAGAAATCTGATCTGAATTCAAAGCCCCGTCATCTCTCCGAGGTACCATACGACTGCCGAGTGAACCCATTGTGTCATCCGGCCAGGGCTCGTGTCCTGTCCTGCGGTCAGTCAGTTAGTGTGGATGTAAACAAAGCTCGCATGACATCGTGGCGTGCTGGGGGGAATCAGAAGCTGGCAGCCTGTCGACTCCACAGTGTTCCCGGTGATGGGATATTAAACGGTAATTACATGATCCGAAAGGCAATCTGATTAGTGCATGGCAACAGTTGTTATTGATCCCAAGTGTAGGATCTGTGGCCTGGTGGAGAAATGTTTATCATATGGCTCCGGCTTGACTTCGGAAACTGATTCAAACGCTCTTGTCAAACAGCGGAACACAAGCCAATGATGAAGTGAGGGTTCAAGAGTCGTTCGTAAGTTCAGTACCAATGGAAGTCTGACAAACAAACCGGGCTAAGAGGTATTGGGTAAAGAAAAGGCACCCAAAGGTTGGGCACTGCACTATGTCATCATACTGTAAAACCACAAAGGTATTTATTTCATAGACTGGGTGTCATGTCATCCTAAGATTTGTTCCTCTCAAACTAAATGCCAACAATGAGGCATCTTCTTGAAATGGTCTAGGAAAACTACTACAATAATGAGTTACTTTACTAGGCATTAATCAAGCATATCGCTTCACAAAATGACTCTGCAAACCTCAGTCATGGCATACAGAGCCAAAAACGCTGTAAAAATACAGCAAAACCTCCCTAAATCATCAACACAAATCAGTGACTACTCATTATTCAACGATGCGACAACGGAACAGTTCCACAAGCAGTGTGATGGAAATCGTTTTCCTGTTTCCAGGCCTCTACATCAGCATGAATGGAAAGCACAACAGCCCCAGTGTTGTGGCGTCTCGTTAACTGTGCCTCTAGGTAATCCAATTGATCTGCAATTCATTTTCGCAAGCGTTAAATCAATGCACAAAGACACCAAAAGCCCCGGGTTTTATAACTTCAGTCAGAGATACCGACAACACTTTGTAACACAGATAATCATGCCAACGTTCCTTGTTTGTTTGTAACTCGGTTACAGTATGATCAATTTGGTGACTGAGAAAAGCGCCTATACGCTTGGGGAGGGGGGAGTGGATTTAGCATGAAGATAATGTAGAGTGAAATGTGCCTTTTCCCGAGTGTCTATCTGTATTTATAGATCGTTCTCCCTACCTGTGGACCTGAGAAGACTAGCGGTCACAGATTGGCGATCCAAATAAAGAAAAAAGGAGGGGTTTAAAAAGAAGAGAAAAAAAGGTAAAAAAGAAAGAATAGCTTTTGCTTTAATCTGTTATGTACTGCACTCATGTCCCTCTCCGCTACCCACAGTCCTTAGCAAGCACAGTGGATCAGAGCCCCAGAGGCATCGACGGCTCTTTCCCTGTCACAGACCTTACACACCAAACACACTCAAACCACTTCCTAGCACTGCAACACTCCATTCTCACCTCCTCATCGCAAACAAGATGAAGACATTGCCGGGACTCAACACAACACACAGCACACAAACATCGACTGGTATCTCATCATTCAAAGTACAGTAAATCTTGAGCTAGAGCGATACTACCCCTCGTTCCATATTGATTGATAAAGCGGCAAAACATGTCATTATAATTGATTCCAGATGAGCTTACCCGTAGTGCCTCGGAATCTGAATAGCAAGCTAGTAATTAGGTCATGCTGTTCAATTTTTAATGATCTCTGAAAATCATATTCATGCTCACAGTGTGCCAGGTACAGCCGGCCCAGAGTGATACATCATCATTCTGTGACAGGAACACAAGGCCTATCCGTTTAATTGTGTGACCTTTGCAGACCCGGGGCTGTACGCTGTGTTGAGGAGAACTATTCAGTGGGGAGTGCATGGGGAGGATAAGTGATGGTTATCAGGAAGGAGAGGTGCACAAGGCAAGCTCATCATGAAACAAAGCAGGGCAGATGTGGCATCGATCCATCTATCTTCACTTTTATCTTGGAATACTTATGAGATGCGTTTTGTTTCCTTGTGCATTAGCAAGACAGGTGATATGCAGGTAATTCATCTACTTTCATCATGCGCAGGATAATGAAAGAAAAGCAATCAACAGTAGACATTCAATCCAACTCATCTTAATCCTCATCAACTCATTTTGTCCTATGATGACTGATTGATTTCTGATTTCATCAATCAAGCGTAAAGGCACACACAGCTTTTGGCGAAACGGGCCGATCAGATCAACTATCAAGAGCTCTTGACCCAAAGGTCAGCCCACGGTTGGGACATTTTTAGCAGGCTGGTAAAGGCCAACGGATCATGCATAGCCGGCTCTCTTGACTTCCCTTGTCAAAGCTCATAGGTAGGATAGTCCAAGCATACAATAATAATCCAGTGTCACCAGGTCAACCACCGTGGGCAGACTGCTATTAGATGAATAATAAAGCGCAGGCTGAAGTATAGTATAGGGAGAGACTAAAGAGATAGTTTGCGGCAACACCTCGTTCACCTTCCTCCATGTAAAAATCCATCATTAGTGAGTGATTGCTCATCCCATGCCAGCTTTTCACAGTAACGTGCATTTGATCCTATAATTATCCTCCCGGTGAAATGACTGCATCTGGAGTTTCCAAACTGACAACTCTATTTGGACAGAAATAATCCCCTCTATCGTGGCTGCTGATACCTGAAAATAATCTACCCGCTCGAGCGGGAAAGACAAGCGTGTCTCACATGCCTTCTCTAAGGCAACGTATGCGTGGGGCACGACGCTACTGGTGCCGAGCTGCCGCTATTTCAGCCTTCCTGGTTTGGCTTCTTGAAGCATGTCGTTTTATCATTGTACGGGTTTGGCTGTTGCTGCAATTTAGTAAAGGATGTAAATGGGGGTAAGAGCTACAAGGGTGACAGGCTTCAGATGCTGAGTGGGATCCTGATTACCCAGCCTGCCAAAAACCCGCCTGAGACGCTTTGCTGCATCGGATACCATGGATAGCACAGATCACTTCTCCTACTCACCTCCTCAATACCCATCTACTCTATGTGACGATAGTTATCCTAACTAACTAATAATAACTAATAGACTCCATGCACCAGCTACAAAAACAGATCAAGTCTAATACTGATGAGCATGTCTATGCTCCAATTTGAGTCTATAGATACAGCATTTTACAGTATGCCTTGTGTATCATTCTGATAAATGGTTGTATTGACGTTGCCAGTGGGACAGCTACGCATCATCTACAACTGGAGCTCCTGTTTTGGTCTATTCATAGCGATAGCAATTTGAACCAAATCGCCACATTCTCACACTTACTAGGGTGTTTAATTAAAAGCAGCCCGATTTTGAAATGAATTGAGAAATTCTGTCTGCGGAAGAGAACCAAAGAAAATACAAAAATGCGAAAGCAACTGCTGCTGAAGAAGAGATCAAATATATAGAAATGGCACCTTAATAGCGTCTAAACAACTTGCGGCCTTGGTTTATTAGTGGTCCTCGTGTTAATACACCATTGTAAGAGGAGCGTGAAGGACAGACTTTGATTACTGCGGTTCGGCTATAATGGCACATTTTTGTTCAATTAAAATTCAGGAAGACGACGATACATCAAGAGAAAGGGAGAGGCGACTGTAGTGAGAGAGATAATGAAGCAAGGGCGACGTACTTATTATTAGGCCAATAATAAATAACAGAGCTGAAATTACACTCATAAATAGAGCCACAGTCAGCAGGCCCATTAGCGTTGCCAGGCCGACATGACAAGGCAATGATGCTGGGTAAATACATGCTGTTTATTCATTTGGACCTGTTTTGGATTTAAATAGTGCTTAGCCTAGCCGGGCGAGGTAGAGATGATGAACAACTTCCCGCCGTATAAAATGACAAAGGGCAAATAACATGCACGATAAAAAACATTTTATGTCACTCATTTGGTAGAGAGAGAGAGAGAGAGAGAGAGAGGGGGGGATGAAATAGCACTGGATTTGACATATTAGCTGTAGCAGGCAGCAAAGCTGATTTTCAGCTTCACTGGTAAATCAGAAGGGACTACAAAGAACGATGCTGCCAGCTTTGCATGGTCCGTTTATGTATTTATGTATTTATCTATTTACATTACCGTGGGAAGCTTTGGTGAGTAGTATAGTGCATCATGCTGGTGGGAATCCCCCTACTAATAACACTAAGCTGTGAAGAAGACACAGTGATGCTGAAACATTGGTGGTTTACCCATTAAATTACTGGGAGCTTGTATGTAGAGTGCAACTCCATTTTTATAGCCTACTGTAATTACAGTTGAAGTCGGAAGTTTACATACACCTTAGCCAAGTACATTTAAACTCAGTTTTTCACAATTCCTGACATTTAATCCTCGTAAAATGTCCCTGTCTTAGGTCAGTTAGGATCACCACTTTATTTTAAGAATGTGAAATGTCAGAATAATAGTAGAGAGAATTATTTATTTCAGCTTGTATTTCTTTCATCACATTCCCAGTGGGTCAGAAGTTTACATGCACTCAATTAGTATTTGGTAGCATTGCCTTTAACTTGTTTAACTTGGGTCAAACGTTTTGGGTAGCCGTCCACAAGCTTCCCACAATAAGTTGGGTGAATTTTGGCCCATTACTCCTGACAGAGCTGGTGTAACTGAGTCAGGTTTGTAGGCCTCCTTGCTCGCACACGCTTTTTCAGTTCTGCCCACGAATGTTTTATAGGATTGAGTTCAGGGCTTTGTGATGGCCACTCCAATACCTTGACTTTGTTGTGTCCTTAAGCCATTTTGCCACAACTTTGGAAGTATGCTTAGGGTCATTCTCCAATTGGAAGACCCATTTGCGACCAAGCTTAAACTTCCTGACTAATGTCTTGAGATGTTGCTTCAATATATCCACAAAACTGTCCTACCACATGATGCCATCTATTTTGTGAAGTGCACCAGTCCCTCCGGCAGCAAAGCACCCCCACAACATGATGCTGCCACCCCCGTGCTTCACGGTTGGGATGGTGTTCTTCGGCTTGCAAGCCTCCCCCTTTTTCCTCCAAACATAACAATGGTCATTATGGCCAAACAGTTCTATTTCTGTTTCATCAGACCAGAGGACATTTCTCAAAAAAGTACAATCTTTGTCCCCATGTGCTGTTGCAAACCATAGTCTGGCTTTTTTCTGGCAGTTTTGGAGCAGCGGCTTCTGCCTGGCTGAGCGGTCTTTCAAGTTATGTCGATATAGGATATATCCTTTCACTGTGGATATAGATACTTTGTACCTGTTTCCTCCAGCATCTTCACAAGGTCCTTTGCTGTTGTTCTGGGATTGATTTGCACTTTTCGCACCAAAGTACATTTACCTCTAGGAGACAGAACACGTCTCCTTCCTGAGCGGTATGATGGCTGTGTGGTCCCATGGTGTTTACACTTGCGTACTATTGTTTATTTATTGTTTACTATTGGCGTTTGGAAATTGCTTTAATTGGTTTAACCAGACTTGTGGAGGTCTACAAAGGTATTGGCTGATTTCTTTTGATTTTCCCATGATGTCAAGCAAAGAGGCACTGAGAATCAGTCTCAAGGTTATTCATCAGTGATTTAAAAATACCAATTGGGACAAATTCTTCCAGTTTAAAAGTATTTTGTAAGGTGTTCCATGATGATGGCGCAGAGTACATAAAAGCCCTTTTACCAAATTCAGTTCGGACATTTGGAACAGTTAGCAGGATAAAGTCCAGCGAACGAAGAGAGTACCCACCACATTGTACCAACCACAATAAAAAGGTAGCAAACCCAAAATGGCTTTGTAAATAAAAGTATACAAGTGACTGAGCCTACGAGTGACTAGAGAAGGCCAGCCAACCCTGGTATACAAAGTGCAGTGGTGCGTAAGGGTTTTGCAGTTTAAAATAAATCTCAAAGTGCCATGGCAAAGAGTGTCAATTGATCTTAAACACTGAGCGGAAGCATTCATATATAAAATATCCCCATAGTCTAGGAAAGGCATAAATGTAGCTGATACGAGCTTCCTTCTGGCTTCAAAAGAAAAACAGGCCTTATTCCTCAAATAAAATCCCAATTTCAGCTTAAATTTTTGTAAATTGTTGAATATGCAATTTAAAAGAGAGGCCGTCATTAATTAAAATTCCAAGATATTTATATGAGGTTACAATCTCAATCTCATTGCCCTGACAGGTGACAACCCTAATTGCTCCTGTAAGTCTGCTAAATGACTAAAATGTAAAAATGTTTATTACCTCAAAACTAATACGTAGCTTAAAGATGTGTGTATTTTTGCAATATAGACGGTGACGCTACAAAAATACACTAGAACAATAGGCCTATACCTAAAAATACACTTGAACAATAGGCCTATATCTAAAAATAGACTTGAACAAAAGGCCTATATCTAAAAATAGACTTGAACAAAAGGCCTATATCTAAAAATAGACTTGAACAAAAGGACTATATCTAAAAATACATACAGCCTTGTGCTATTATATACACTGCCATTCAAAAGTTTGAGTTCACTTAGAAATGTCCTTGTTTTTGAAAGAAAAGCACAATGTTCCATTAAAATAACATCAAAATTGATCAGAAATACAGTGTAGACATTGCTAATATTGTAAATGACTATAGTAGCTGGAAACGGCTGATTCTTTATGGAATATCTACATAGGCATACAGAGGCCCATTATCAGCAACTATCACTCCTGTGATCAAATGGCATGTTATGTTAGCTAATCCAAGTTTAGCATTTTAAAAGGCTAATTGATTATTAGTAAAACCCTTTTGCAAGTATGTTAGCACAGCTGAAAACTGTTTTTCTGATTAAAGAAGCAATACAACTGGCCTTCTTTAGACTAGCTGAGTATCTAGAGCATCAGCAGTTGTGGGTTCGATTACAGGCTCAAAATGGCCAGAAATAAAGAACTTTCTTCTGAAACTCGTCAGTCTATTCCTGTTCTGAGAAATGATGGCTATTCCATGTTAGAAATTGCCAAGAAACTGAAGATCTCATACAACGCTGTGTACTACTCCCTTCACAGAACAGCACAAACTGGCTCTAACCAGAATAGAAAGAGGAGTGGGAGGCCCCAGTGCACAACTATGCAAGAGGACAAGTACAGTAGAGTGTCTAGTTTGAGAAACAGACGCCTCAAAAGTCCGCAACTGGCAGCTTCATTAAATAGTACCCGCAAAACACCAGTCTCAACGTTAACAGTGAAGAGGTGACTCCGGGGATGCTGGCCTTCTAGGCAGAGATCCTTTGTCCAGTGTCTGTGTTCTATCTTTATCTTTCCTTTGTATTGGCCAGTCTGACATATGGCCTTTTCTTTGCAAGTCAATACCCCATAATGACATAGTGAAAACAGGTTTTTAGACATGTTTGCAAATGTATTAAAAACTAAAACACTAAAATAACTTATTTAGATAATATTTATACCCTTTGCTATGAGGTGTTTCCATTGATCATCCTTGAGATGTATCTACGACTTGATTGGAGTCCACTTGTTCAATTGATTGGACATTATTTAGAAAGGCACACACCTGTCTATAAAAGGTCCCACAGTTGACAGTGCATGTCAGAGCAAAAACCGAGCCATGAGGTGGAAGGAATTGTCCGTAGAGCTCCGAGACAGGATTGTGTTGAGACACAGATCTGGGGAATGGTACCAAAACATTTCTGCAGCATTGAAGGTCCCCAATGAATAAAGTGGCCATCATTCTTAAATGGAAGAAGATTGGAACCACCAAAACTCTTCCTCGAGCTGGCCGCCAGGCCAAACTGAGCAATCGGGGGAGAAGGGCCTTGGTCTGGGAGGTGACCAAGAGTCCGATGGTCACAGAACTCCAGAGTTCCTCTGTGGAGATGGGAGAACCTTAAAGAAGGACATCTCTGCAGCACTCCACCAATCAGGCCTTAATGGTAGAGTGGCCAGGAGGAAGCCAGTCCTCAGTAAAAGTCACATGACAGCCCGCTTGGAGTTTGCCAAAAGGAACCTAAAGGACTCTCAGACCATGACAAATAAGATTCCTGGTCTGATGAAACCAGGATGTGTACTCAAAGCATGTGCTGAGCAACTGTCTTCCCTGACATTTTCAACCTCTACCTGACCGAGTCTGTAATACCAACATGTTTCAAGCAGACCACATAGTCCATGTGCCCAAGGAAGCAAAGGTAATTTCACTAAATGAGAACCGCCCCATAGCACTCACGTCCGTAGCCATGAAGTGTTTTGAAAGGCTGGTCATTGCTCACATCAACAGCATCCTGCCGGATACCCTAGACACACTCAAATTCGCATACTGCCCCAACAGATACACAGATGTCGCAATCTCAGTCTCACTCCACACTGCCCTTTCCCACGTGGACAAAAGGAACACCTAAGTGAGAATGCTGTTCATTGCCTACAGCTCAGCGTTCAACACCATAGAGCCCACAAAGCACCTTCTTCTGCAACTGGATCCTGGACTTCCTGACGGGCCGCCCCCAGGTGGTAAGGGTAGGCAACAATTGCCACGCTGATCCTCAACACTGGGGCCCCTCAGGAGTGTGTACTTAGTCCAATCCTGTAGTCCCTGTTCACCCACGATGGCATGGCCAAACACAACTCCAACACCATCATTAAGTTTGCTGACGACACAACAGTGGTAGGCCTGATCACCGACAATGATGAGACAGCCTATAGGGAGAAGGTCAGAGAACTGGCAGTGTGGACAAAGGAGCTGATCGTGTACTAGGGCAGGCCGAACATCACCAACAAACTATCATGGTCCAAACACACCAAGACGGTCGTGAAGAGGGCCTTAAAAGCTTCTACCCCCAAGGCATAAGACTGCTGGACCCCCTGTATATAGACTCGCTATTGTTATGTTTGATTTAATATATACACTACCAGTCAAAAGTTTTAGAACACCTATTCATTCAACAATTTTTCTTTATTTTTACTATGTTCTAGAGTAATAGTGAAGATGTCAAAGCTATGAAATGACACATATGGAAGTGTAGTAAGCAAAAAGTGTTAAACAAATGAGATTCTTCAAATAGCCACCCTTTGCCTTGATGACAGCTTTGCACACACTGGGTATTCTCTCAACCAGCTTCACCTGGAATGCTTTTCCAACAGTCTTGAAGGAGTTTCCACACATGCTGAGCACTTGTTGGCTGCGTTTCCTTCGGTCTGCGATCCGACTAATCCCAAACCATCTCAATTTGGTTGAGGTCGGGGGATTGTGGAGGCCAGGTCATCTGATGCAGCACTCCATCAAACTCCTGGTTTTCTAAAACGTTTGACCAGTAGTGTGTGTGATATATATATATATATATACATACATTATTTTTAATAGCAGGACACCGTGAAGTCCATTATTACACTGAAGAGCATGAATTAGGCTATTAGAGAAGGTTTGAATCCTGAGCAACTTGCAGCAATAGCATTGTTTGAAGTTCAATAGACCAACATAGCTACAGTAATAGATCAAAGCTGGGTGCTGGAAAACCTAGCAAAGGACATGGGTAAGGTAGGTATTGTGGTGCTTGTGTAAATTTCCTTTATTTTTCAGCTTCAGATCAATTCCTACTTCTCACTTAAGAGTTGTTTGGGTATGACGCTACAAGCTTGTCACACCTGGTTTTAGGGAGTTTCTCCCATTCTTCTCTGGAGATCCTCTCAAGCTCTGTCAGGTTGGATGGGAAGCGTTGCTGCACAGCTATTTTCAGGTCTCTCAAGAGATATTTGATTGGGCTCAAGTCCGGCTCTGGCTGGGCCACTCAAGGACATTCAGAGACTTGTCCCGAAGCCACTCCTGTGTTGTCTTGGCTGTGTGCTTAGGGTTGATGTACTGTTGAAAGGTTAACCTTTGCCCCAGTCTGAGGTCCTGAGTGCTCTGGAGCAGGTTTTCATCAAGGATCTCTCTGTACTTTGCTCCGTTCATCTTTCCCTTGATCCTGACTAGTCTCCCAGTCCCTGCTGCTGAAAAACATCCTCACAGCATGATGCTGCCACCACCATGCTTCACCATAGGGACGGTACCTAGTTTCCCCCAGATGTGACGCTTGGCATTCAGGCCAAAGCGTTAAATCTTCATTTCATCAGACCAGAGAATCTTGTTTGTCATCGTCTGAGAGTCCTTTAGGTTCTTTTAGGCAAACTTCAAGCGGGCTGCCATATACCTTTTATTGAGGAGTGGCTTCTGTCTGGACACTCTACCACAAAGGCCTGATTGGTGGAGTGCTGCAGAGATCGTTGTCCTTCTTTAAGTTTCTTCCATCTTCACAGAGGAACTCTAGAGCTCTATCAGAATTCCCATCGGATTCTTTGTCACCTTCATGATCAAGGCCCTTCTCCCCCGATTGCTCAGTTTGGCCGGGCAGCCAGCTCTAGGAAGAGTCTTGGTGGTTCCAAACTTCTTCCATTTAAGAATGATAAAGCCCACTTTGTTCATTGGGGACCTTCTATGTGCAGAAATGTTGCTCTGGCATGCACTGTCAACTGTGGGACCTTTTATAGACATGTGTGTGCCTTTCCAAATCATGTCCAATCAATTGAATTTACCACAGGTGGACTCCAATTGAGTTGTAGAAACATCAAGGATTATCAATGGAAACAGGATGCACCTGAGCTCAATTTTGACTCTCATGTCTTTGGATTTTAAACAATCAACACTGAAACTTTCAGATGAAGTTCATTTTAAATTGCTTCCATTAGTTTATTTTCTCACTGTTTAAGTTTTCCATGAGTTTAAGACAAGGTTTTAGCAATCTTGGAATTAAGAACATTTCCATGAAGAAATCCCAAAACTTTAATTTCAAGAATCTAATTTCTTAGGAAGAAACATAGGAAGAAACTTGAGAACATTTTCAATAACTTTATTTCGTAAGTTTCTTCTAAGAATAAAGTTAAAGATGCACAATGCAGATATCGCTCTGCCATTACTGATTGCTAAAATTCTAATAGTTCACTTAATTTCAGTTCGTGACAAAACAAGCAAGGAGAGTGTAGAGAATCATTGTACCATCTAAACCGTGTAAAACATATTTTCCATAACCAAAATTACAGTATTTTCAGCTGGTGTACAAAACCAAAAGTAAAAGAGCAAAAACAAAACTTAAGAACAGGAAGCATAGAAAAACACACAAAGAACAGATCTACCGCGTCTTAGGCTTGCTTTCAATGACAGATCTATAACTCACATTTCTCTGTGGATTTGGTCGGGTCTCCCAAAAAGAAGAAATGTCTTCTTAAGGTTTTTTGAATCAGGGCCCTGGTCTTTACTTGTTGCGGGGTCAGGCTGTAATGGTGTTGCGGGGTCAGGCTGTAATGGCGTTATGGACACCTGAATGGGGCTGAGAGCTGCTGTGTTGTAGGATAAAGCAAGAGGGCATATCACCGTAGCCTTTGACTCTAGACTCTCTGTGACAAGTCCAAATCACTTGGGATAAGCTCTCAACTTGTTGTACAAGGGACAAAAGTTGTTTCTTCATGCAAGGGCTGCAATATTGTTAATGTGAGAGAGAAAGCTCGATGGCCCCGTCTCTGTGCGACTTTGGTTTTTATTTCCCAGGGCATTCAAGGTCACTAATAAGGACGTGCTTATGCAGAATGTGCCAGAGCTGGCCTTTTTTCTCTCTTTCTCCACCCTCTTGCCTATTCGCTCTGTTTTCAATTATTTACAGTTCTTGAAAAATAGAAAAATAAGTAGTCAAGCTTTTGGACATTCCTGATGTCGTGCTGCAGCACTTTCCTCTGAAACATCATGCATATTTAAAGTTAATAAAGCATATTCCTTACCTTTTATCCAGGCTTTTTAATGTGAGATACAGAGAACGGAACATCAGAGAAGCATGCAGATAGATCTCTGTGTGTCCCTGGGTTCATCAATGCGGTAACAGCCATTCCGGTCCCACGGGAGAGCTGCAGCCATCCCCACCACAGTAATCATTACTGTAAAAAAGGCAAACTACCACAAATAATTGTATCAATAATTTGTCAACCCTCAGAACTGGTGCATACATACAGGTAACTGCCGAAATAAAGGAAACACTTGAGAAAATGAGGGATACGAAGTATATTGAAAACAGGTGCTTCCAGACACTCGCCGTCGGCGCCACATACTTACAATGACACTTCAATACACACACACACACACACAAAACACAAATACACATGCATATTGACGCCGCACACACACACACACTTTCACACTCTCCACATACGCAGCTACTACTCTGTTAATTATCAATCCTGATTAACGAGTCACTTTTACCACTACCTACATAGTACCCCTGGACATTGACTCGGTACCGGGACTCCTTGTATATAGCCTCGTTATTGCTATTTTATGTTAGTATTTTACATTTTTATTTTCAATTGTTTTTACTTCTTAACTCCGCATTGTTGGGAAAGGACTCGTGGATATGCATTTCATGCTTTCATTTCATCCGGTTGTATTCAGCGCATATGAGAAATACATTTTTATTTGATTTTATTTGTAGTTCCTGAGCTAAATAAGTAATTAACATCCCATCATGCTTAGGGTCATGTATAAAAATGCCCAGTTGCCCCAAATTGTGGCTACCATGGCTCGAAGAGATCTCAGTGACTTTGAAAGAGGGGTCTCATATGAGCATGCGGGGTTCAAAGTGTGTGTGTGTGTGTGTGTCTGTCTGTGTGTCTCAGTCACCAGGTCTCAACCCAATTGAACACATGGGAGATTCTTTAAGAATGGTGTTGAAGAATGATGTCGCATCCCTCCAATATAGTTCAAACACTTGTAAAAATCTATGCCAAGGCGCATTGAAGCTGTTCTGGTGGCTCATGGGGGGTCAAATGCCCTAATAAAGGAACAATCCACCCAAAACCACTCCTTCCTTTAATTTACAGTTCTAAAACACACTCAAATGTGAGTTTCATATTTTTTGTGAACAAATGTTTAATTTTGGCATTATAATAAGATTGGTAGCAATATGGAAAATTGTTGTGGAAATCTGTTGCAGCCAAGTTGACTACAAAATCCACAATGCAATGCTCTCTCTATGGCCTGGCTAGCAAACATAGCTACACTCAATAATACCAAAGACAATATCAGAATGAAATGTAGCTAGTTACAGTGTATTTGAAAAATATTCAGACCCCTTGACTTTTTCCACATTTCTTTACGTTACAGCCTTATACTAAAATTGATTAATTTGTTTTTTCCCCTCATCAATCTACACACAATACCCCATAATGACAAAGCAAAAACAGGTTTTTAGAAATGTTAGCAAATGTATAAAATAAAAAATAAAAAACACATTTACATTAGTATTCAGACTTTGTTGAAGCACCTTTGCCAGCGATTACAGCCTTGAATCTTCTTGGGTATGACACTACAAGCTTGGCACATCTGTATTCGGGGAGTTTCTCCCATTCTTCTCTGCAGATCCTCTCAAGCTCTGTCAGGTTGGATGGGAGCATCGCTGTGCAGCTATTTTCAGTCTCTTAAGAGAGGTTCAATTGAGTTTCTCATGGTCTGAGAGTCCTTTTGGTGCCTTTTGGCAAACTCAAAGCGGGCTGTCATGTGGCTTTCGTATGCCCACTCTACCATAAAGGCCTGATTGGTGTCCTGCAGAGATGGTTGTCCTTCTGGAAGGTTCTCCCATCTCCACAGAGGATTTCTGGAGAGTGACCATCGGGTTCTTGGTCACATCCCTGACCAAGGCCCTTTTCCTCCGATTGCTTAGTTTGGCCTGGCGGCCAGCTCTAAGAAGAGTCTTGGTAGTTCCAAACTTCTTCTCGAGGTAGGTATATCGCAAAAATATGATCAATGGCTCATTCGAGAGAAGACATCCTCCCGAGTAATGACATCGGACAGTATTGATATCTGACATGTATGATAGATGTTTTCACCATCTAAAAATCGTATTCCTATTAACTTCCAGTGTAGTGAGAGAGACTTTATCACAGTGCTATGTCATACTGGACGGATTTCTGCCTGCTTGAACGCCAATAACTCAGATACACATGAAATCATGGGAATAGATAGAACATCACTCAGACATGCACAAAAACAATATAACATTCAAAATGGGTGACCCTTTCCTTTAAGGAACTTCATGTTGGTGTTCCCTTTATTTTGGCAGTTACCTGTAGTTCTCTACGGATAGCCGCTCAGTTTATCATTCAGTTCTTTGAGAATCTCTGAGATTACATGCTGTGAACATAAGAAATTCAGATTGTATGGAAAATCAAGTTGCGCTCAAGTCTGGTTGCCATAGACCAAGGGAGACCAAAGATATTAGGTGAGAGAGAGACATAATCATATACAGTAAGGCCCCAGCAGAACAATGGGGATATCACAGACGAAAAACAACAGACAGTGTCCTTTCAACAGACATTCAACAAATTGACACAACTTTATCACTTTCTTTTGTACCCATTCCTTCTTATTGTCTGATGGCTGCGTGTGCTCTCATTGGTTGTGCATCATCTAGTGTGTGTGTGCTACAGTGTGTATCCGTGTGTGTTCTTATCTGCTGTGTATTGTCTCTTGCCTGACAGTAAGGCCCTAATGAGGGGACAGCCTGGCTCGCCTAATATTGTTTTGTCAGGGTATTGTGTGTGTGTGTGTGTGTGTGTGTGTGCGTGCGTGTGCATATCCGTGTGTGTGTGTGTAAGTGCGCTGGTCAAACAGGGCCATCTCCACTGTAAACAAAAGGCTAGTGGTGGATTTGGTGGGAAGCTTCAGTGGGATGGTCATAAATCACTAGGCTAGCTGCTGGATTCTGACAGGCTTGTACAGCTTTATCTGTGGCACAGCTCTCGCCCGCCTGTCTAGGGTTTATGCATATCCGCTGGATAGCTGGATATCCCAACTCTCAAACAGGAGCTGCCACATCTCTTCTCAAGGCCTCGGCAAGCTCAACTACTGTAGCACCTACCGTAGGAGAGATGCGATTCTTCAGCGTTGCTTAATCGATTCTGCTCAGGAGGGGAAAAAAATAAATGTTTCTCTCATCATTTATTTTTACGGACCCTTTGACGTGTGCTTTTTAAAAAGGGTTAATATGTGTAGGGTTAATCTCTCAGGTGATTTTTTTCTCTCTCTCGAGTGATAAAAGACTGACCAAAAAAGAAAAACACGAAGTTGTAGAGGAGGGAGTTCTTCAGAAGTGTGTTGTGGAAGCCTCCATACCAGCACGACAAAAAAATTACAGAATAAAATAATACAAAATAAAAACTTTCGTGGGAACTTGTTCACTTTTCAGGGCTGACCCACGCTACACTATACATTCACCTGTAGTTGTTTTCCTTTGTCTTTTTCATTACCAATCCAATGCTTGAAGCAATTACTCATGACTGTCAATGTCCATTCCTGACTACAACGTTAAGACGAAAGTTCAGAGGGTTAGGATACAGCCAGACCTAGACCCATATCTCTCTGCATTTCTTCCCTCTATCTCAGCTCTCATGTGTGTTTGTGTGCATATACACACCACTTCGTGGACATGTGTGTGTGTGTGCATATACACACCTCTTCGTGGACATGTGTGTGTGTGTGTGCATATACACACCTTTTCGTGGACATGTGTGTGTGTGTGCATATACACACCTCTTCGTGGACATGTGTGTGTGTGTGCATATACACACCTCTTCGTGGACATGTGTGTGTGTGTGCATATACACACCTCTTCGTGGACATGTGTGTGTGTGTGTGTGTGCATATACACACACCGCTTCGTGGACATGTGTGTGTGTGTTTCTGCATATACACATCTCTTCGTGGACATGTGTGTGTGTGTGCCTATACACACCTCTTCATGGACATGTGTGTGTGTGTGTGTGAGGGGTGCTGGTGGTGGAGTAGCCAGCCAGCTAGCCAGGAGCAAGACCAGGAAAGCCAGTGAGAGGCATGAGTGGAGTGGGTCTCCATGCAGTCCCAGGCAGCTCCAAGCAGCTCCACAGCACCCAGCATATTCATAAATCAGCCCTTTCAGTAGCTGTCAGAGGCTCCATAATGAGGGTCATTATTCAGGCAGGGTGTCAAAGCTACTATCAGAGGGACCGTCCCTGGAAATCACACTCACTCTGCTCCTTGTTAAATAAACAGTGCAGTATACAAAATGGCAAACAAGCCGAGGGTCAATCTGATACAGTGCAAGGGCACACTAGGCCTCCAGAGTAATTCACCCTCAGGGAATACCCCCTGGCTGGGGAGATGGATTGTATAAGGCCCTCAAAAAAGATTAATGGAAATCAAAGACAAAAAGGAACAGAGGGAGAGAAGCAGAGAGAGAGAGAGAGAAACAGGGAAAGAGACTGATAAAAAAAGAAAAAGCATTGAGGAAGATAGAACTTTGGACTGATGGAATTATTGTACATTACAATAATAACATATGAACACAAATGTATAACATTCCATAAATAACAATCTGCCTACTTACAGTACGAGATGAGAGAAATCTACGTGAGATTAACTTTTTTTTCCTGCAGTATTTCATTCAAAACCAGACTGAAATCCAATATCATCAGATACTGTCTGTAGGCCTCCAATACTGAGAAATGACAAAGTGACACCAAACTTTGGCCCTAACCTCAAACACTAGCTCATGTAACGATGTAATAATATCACTGTCTGAATATACCTTATCAAACATTCAGCTTTTTATTGCTTAGCTAATATCTGACAGCGACCTCACAAGCTGTTTTATTCATTCTGGGTGGTGGTGCAGTCGTACGGTGTGTAAAGAGAGAGCAGGTGTTAGACAGAAGGCAGACAGATAGATCACTACCATGGGCATGGTACAGTAGTATGGTGTGTAAAGAGAGAGCAGGTGTTAGACAGAAGGCAGACAGATAGATCACTACCATGGGCATGGTGAACACTACACAGTAGTATGGTGGTTCCCAATCAGAGACAAAGAATCACCTGACTCTGATTGAGAACAGGTGTTGTAACACACACCCCTAATCAGAATACAACAAACAATAAACCCATGAAGGCAGACAGACAGGCAGACAGATAGATCACTACCATGGGCATGGTACAGTAGTACGGTGTGTAAAGAGAGAGCAGGTGTTAGATAGAAGGCAGACAGATAGATCACTACCATGGGCATGGTACAGTAGTACGGTGTGTAAAGAGAGAGCAGGTGTTAGACAGAAGGCAGACAGATAGATCACTACCATGGGCATGGTACAGTAGTACGGTGTGTAAAGAGAGAGCAGGTGTTAGACAGAAGGCAGACAGATAGATCACTACCATGGGCATGGTACAGTAGTACGGTGTGTAAAGAGAGAGCAGGTGTTAGACAGAAGGCAGACAGATAGATCACTACCATGGGTATGGTACAGTAGTATGGTGTGTAAAGAGAGAGCAGGTGTTAGACAGAAGGCAGACAGATAGATCACTACCATGGGCATGGGTACAGTAGTACGGTGTGTAAAGAGAGAGCAGCTGTTAGACAGAAGGCAGACAGATAGATCACTACCATAGGCATGGTACAGTAGATGTGGGGGGACACTGGGCTTTAGCCATAGGTCCTTTGAAAAATAACAGAACGTAAAACTCGAAATGTCTCTAATATATATAATAATGATATAATTTCCAACAGGCATTAGGCTGTACAACGGATAGCCTATTGGACTCCTTAGTGTTTAGTATATTTCACGTTCACTGTGTACCACATGTAGGCTATTGCACGTTCAAATGCATTTGATTGTGTATTATTATGTTTTCACGTACTCTGCCTTTTTAAGCACATCACCAAATGAATTTCCTCCTGGTTGGATAATAAAGTTGATCTAATCTAGTCTTAATATGTACGCCGTCATCTTTAGTATGTGTATCTGATCGCAGAGGGAAATGGACCCCCCCCAACCTTGATTTTTCTAGGGGCGCAATCTTACCAACTGAGACACAGGACCCTACCCACAGATCAGTGAAAACAGAGTACTACCCACCATATTAAGAGATTATTGTCTGCAAATTCAATCGAGTACAGGCTTAACTCAATGAGCAATAAAGACTGAATGCAATATGATACTTTATTAAATGGTTTGGGGAATGGCCCCGTCTCCGAGGGAAGATCCTCAGAGCCAGATGATGTGATGACAGGTAGCTCTACGTGGGGCCGCTGGTATCGAAACACCGCGTTCGGGGGAAAGAAGTTCCACGGGCCTTGAAGTTATTATAGCTGCTGGTGGTGAGGATCCGGTTGGTTGTCGAAAACTATTGCTGAAAAACTCTGAGGAAAGAAGTTCCACGGGCCTTGAAGTTATTATAGCTGCTGGTGGTGAGGATCTGGATATAAGGTTGTGAATGAAAAACATGGCTCGTACAAGATTACATATGCTTTGTCTTATTCCCACTATGCCTGTAGAATAAGAATCAAAAGTGACAAATGTTGCACTGCTGACAACAAGACATGTCCAAATACATATCTTTGCTTCACCAGACTGTCCAAATACAGGTCAACTAAATATGTTCACTTGAACATGCAAGTCCATGTGGTACAGAAAGGGGGAAATGGTTTTTGGGGCAAAAGGCCTAGTACAGGACACATGAGAGAATTACAATATACTCTACCGGTCAAAAGTTTCAGAACACCTACTGATTCAAGGGTTTTTCTTTATTGTTTTTCTTTATTTCGACCATTTTCTACATTGTAAAATAATAGTGAAAACATCAAAACTATGAAATAGCACATATGCAAAGAAGCAAAGACACATATGCAAATAAGCAAAGACAAACGACAGTCCATCATGACTTTAAGACATGAAGGTCAGCCAATATGAAACATTTCAAGAACTTTGAAAGTTTCTTTGAAAGTGCAGTCGCAAAAACCATCAAGCGCTATGATGAAACTGGCTCTCATGAGGACCACCACAGGAATGGAAGACCCAGTTACCTCTGCTGCAGAGGATGAGTTAATTCGAGTTACCAGCCTCAGAAATTGCAGAGCAAATAAAGGCTTCACAGTGTTCAAGTAGCAGCCACATCTCAACATCGACTGTTCAGAGGAGACTGTGTGAATCAGGCCTCATGGTTGAATTGCTGCAAAGAAAACACAACTAAAGGACACCAATAATAAGAAGAGACTTGCTTTGGCCAAGAAACACGAGCCATGGACATTAGACCGGTGGAAATTTGTCCTTTGGTCTGGAGTCCAAATTTGAGATTTTTGGTTCCAACCGCCGTGTCTTTGTGAGACGCGATGTTGGTGAATGGATGATCTCCACATGTGTATTTCCCGCCATGAAGCATGGAGGAGGTGGTGTTATGGTGTGAGGTTGCTTTGCAGTTGACACTGTCTGTGATTTATTTAGAATTCAAGGCACACTTAACCAGCATGTCTACCACAGCATTTTGCAGCAATACGCCATCCCATCTAGTTTGGGTTTAGTGGGACTATCATTTGTTTTTCAACAGGACAATGACACAACACACCTCCAGGCTGTGTAAGGGCTATTTTACCAAGAAGAAGAGTGATGGAGTGCTGCATCAGATGACCTGGCCCCCACAATCCCCCAACCTCAACCAAATTGAGATAGTTTGGGATGAGTCGGACTGCAGAGTGAAGGAAAAGCAGCCAACAAATACTCAGCATATGTGGGAACACCTTCAAGACTGTTGAAAAAGCATTCCAGGTGAAGCTGGTTGGGAGAATTCCAAGAGTGTGCAAAGCTGTCATAAAGGCAAAGGGTGGCTATTTGAAGAATCTCAAATATTAAATATATTTCAATTTGTTTAACACTTTTTTGGTTACTACATCACTCCATATGTATTATTTCATAGCTTTAATGTCTTCACTATTATTCTACAATGTAGAAAATAGTAAAAAATAAAGAAAAACCCTAGTATGAGTAGGTGTTCTAAAACTTTTGACCGGTAGTGTACATACCTCAAAAGTAATGCTGTACCCCAGTATTGATAAATCACAAGTGGTTCCTCATTCTCATCTAAGATAAAGGTACAGTATCACCGTCACACTTTGAACGTTCAAGGACTACACATGTCCTGAGGAAGAGAAACAAGGATGTTCCACCTCTCCTTTATTCTCTGGTTAAACAAACAGCGAGGAGTATTTTCTCTCTTCCTGCCATTGATTTTCATCACCTACCTGAAGGCAACAGATTAATCTTTTACAACTGAGTTTTCGACAGCCGTTCACGCTGGGCGAGACGCTCCTGAGCGCCATGCAGCTTACGCACAACGGCAATTAATGATTTTGTCATTTCAACAGTGGGTGGGTGGCGCCGTGCTATATATTCATCAAAGTACTTTTGAGGCATAACAGCAACTCGTAATTTGCCCCATCTGTTTTGGCGGGAGAGAGAGAGGAGAGAAAAGAGACAGAAGAGAGAAAAAGAGAGAGACTGAAGCCCGGGCAGCAATGCATAACGTTTGGTTTGTGTGACGAGTGATTGCGGCCACGTCTTGAGGACATTGAAGAGGGAACATATGTTGTCGTCGGAGCCCCGCGGGCTGACATTGAAGATGAGGAAAGACAGTACTTCAAGGCAAATGTTGTCCCTAAAGTAACACTGCCACAACCTATATGGCTCAGAGTATTGACACGTCTCCTGTGGACCACAGAACTGTTACATTGAGATTTACGCATTGTAGTAATGGGCAGCTACTGTAGAGGACAAAAGTCCCCTAAAACTCGATCACTCAACAGGATTAGCCTGAAGGAAAGCCGCATACTGTACTTTTTGACACATTTGTTGATAACGAAATAGAAATATTCTGGATACATTCAGTAACCTAAGACTATTCCTAAAAATGTGGGGTAGGTGCAACGTAAGACAACAAAATTACGAGTTCTCCTAGCTGGGCTGTTGCAGTTTAATTTGGAACACAATCCTGCATCTCCACAATCACACGATTGCTGTTGTTCCAAAAATGGTCCATTATAAATCGCAATCTGGGTCAGGTGGCCATCATTTGAAAGCTTGTCCTATTGCCAACATGACGAGCTAAGTTATCAAATATGATCTTACAGTGTTAGGCATTCACAAGGCAATTCAGGAAACAGATCGTCATTTTTGTGCGCATACAGTAGAAAGGAGTCATGAGCGCATTCAGGTGCCGCTGCATTTTTTTCCCACAAGAAACAAACAGTGTAGGCTCATTCTGTTCAGACATATACAATGTACAGTTGAAGTCGGAAGTTTACATACTGTCACGAGTCCGACTGAGGGTGGTTTCCCTTCCCGGTCGGGTGGCGCTCGGCGGTCGTCGTCACTGGCCTATTAGCTGCCACTGATTGTCTTTCCTCCCCCTCCTTGTATGTTTATTGGTAGCACCTGTGTGTAATGATTAGTTTGTCTTTATTAGACAGCCGGCCCGCATGGTTTTTGTGCGGGATTATTCTTTGTAACCTTCTGCTCTGTATCAGAGGAACGTGTTAGTTCCTAGTCGTGCATTTTTTCAATTGTCATTTTGACATTCCCTGTGTTTTGGGGCCGTGATTATTGATAGCACCCTGTGGTGCGTTTAGTGCATTAAAGAGCACAGCATTGTACTCTGTCTCCTGCCTTTGACTCCACACCCACGACACCCAGATTGTTACACATACACCTTAGCCAACTACATTTAAACTTAGTTTTTCACAATTCCTGACATTTAATCCTAGGAAAAATTCCCTGTCTTAGGTCAGTTAGGATCACCACTTTATTTTAAGAACGTGAAATGTCAGAATAATAGCAGAGAGAAAGGTTTATTTCAGCTTTTCTTTCATCACATTCCCAGTGGATCAGAAGTTTACATACATTCAATTAGTAGTTGGTAGCATTGCCTTTAAATTGTTTAACTTGGGTCAAATGCTTCAGGGAGCCGTCCACAAGCTTCCCACAATAAGTTTGGTCAATTTTGGTCCATTCCTCCTGACAGAGCTGGTGTAACTGAGTCGGGTTTGTAGCCCTCATTGCTCGCACACGCTTTTTCAGTTCTGCCCACAAATGTTCTAAAGGATTGAGGTCAGGGCTTTGTGATGGTCACTCCAATACCTTGAATTTGTTGTCCTTAAACCATTTTGCCAGAACTTTGGAAGCATACTTGGGGTCATTGTCCATTTGGGTGACCCATTTGCGACCAAGCTTTAACTTCCTGACTGATGTCTTGAGATGTTGCGTCAATATATCCACATAATCTTCCTTTCTCATGATGCCATCTATTTTGTGAAGTGCACCAGTCCCTCCTGCAGCAAAGCACCCCCACATCATGATGCTGCCACCTCCATGCTTCATGGTTGGGATGGTGTTCTTCATTATGGCCAAACAGTTCTATTTTTGTTTCATCAGACCAGAGGACATTTCTCCAAAAAGTATAATCTTTGTCCCCATGTGCAAACCATAGTCTGGCGTTTTAATGGCTGTTTTGAGGCAGTGGCTTCTTCCTTGCTGAGCGGCCTTTCAGGTTATGTCAGCATAGGACTGAAATGACTTGTGTCAAAGTAATGCACAAAGTAGATATCCTCACCGACTTGCCAAAACTATAGTTAGTTTGCAAGAAATTTGTGGTTTGAGTAACAAGTTTTAATGACTCCAACCTAAGTGTATGTAAACTTCCGACTTCAACTGTATATGAAATGAGTTGTATGATTTGGACATGTGAAGAGCACATTTGGACTAGCAGGTGTTTCGGTTGCTTGAATGACATCAAAGCGCTCTTTATTATAATCCTCAAAGTCTCATCTTTCAAAATTACATTGAGTCATCTTAAGTTTACAGCCTTTCCCTCACTTAGACAACAAAAAAGTTGCCCAATTACTGAGAGGTATAGGGGCAACCTCTTGTCACGCGCGGTGCTCAAGTTCAGAACGTCTGTCAGTCAAAACCCATACAGCGCTGTGAAGCTCAGAGCCAGAACTCTGACGTCATGTATAGCATGTTACTGTACAGTCACAACGTTCCAATGTTGGTGCTTATTAGTGCCCAAATCTGCTATTTTCAACCCGTGTACATGTACAAGTGTAAAGGGTTAACAAATGAATATATGCCATTGAGGTGACACATTTATCCAAAGCAACCATTTGTTATTATAAGGGTGGTCCAGGGAATCAAACCCACTATCCTGGTGTTGCAAGAGCCATGCTACACCAACTGAGTCTAACAACAAGTTCAGACATCCTCATCCTTAATTACATCTTTTGATTTACAATTTGAATCTTCAAAGTTACATGGCTACTGTAAAGGTAACTGTTTCAAACAATGGAATAGTACGGAAATACAACAAAAAAAAGAACTGTAACCTTGAAATATCATCAACGTGTTGACGTCTCACTATAAAGCCCTCATAATTGACCCTGGTTAATAATGATATCATTGAGATGTTTATCAGAGCCCAGCCATAGGGCCTTCATTACATCTCTGTAGCAGAGGGTTAGAGAGGAGCTCCCTACTCGGCCCTGTTTGGACACATGATGAATGAGCCTGAGACAGACTGCTGCCATTGGAGACAGGAGAGCAGAGAGAGCTAGAGGATGATGAATAACGGCTCTGTAGTCTCTTTCCCCACAGGAAGCTCCTATTCCAGTACAAAGGGAGAGAGTTGACAACCCAGAACCAACCCTCAACACAGAACCAAGCCTATCGACAACCATGCCTTCCTATCCACAGCCAGGGACAGACAGAGGTAAACATCACCTGCTTTAGACAAGACTCAAAGTTTCCCAAACCACTTTAGTTGTGCAATGAGTGAAACTGCATCATAAAAGTCCAACTCTTTCTCCCTCCCCGTCTCTCTCTCCATCTCCCTCCCCGTCTCATTTTCTGAATAAGGATAAAAACTCTCGGGCGGAAAGACAAGCGCTCCGCAAGGATGCTGAAAAATTGAGGCTTTCGGTGAGAAACGCCGGGGAAAAAAAACAAATGGCACGTTTGCAAATTAACTTTGACTGCTCAACAAGGAGCGCGTGTTGACAAGGGAGCGCACTGATCTGATTTACTGACATAGGCAAAGGGAGAGAGAGAGAAAACAAATGTAATCATCTTTTCCATCAAGAGGAAATCATAGCCCTTTTCCTCCACAAAGACCCCCCTGGCTTAAATCAATTGCAAACAAACCCGATTCTGCAGCAGCGAGCGGGAGAAACAGGAGGGAATAAAGAGTAGCTTTCAATTTAATTCAGTGCTGGGCTGGGGGAAAGCAAAACTTTCATCCATCACTTTCATGTTGCTCAAAAGCCAGCCGTAACTGAACACACACCTGGAGTGACATCGACTGTAGTACGTTTACCACCTGCAATACACTTGACATCGCCTTACGTATTTACGATCAAGTTTCACCTTTTGTTGCTTACTGTTAGTCTACGACTCTGAAATGTTGCTCATGCGAGCGAGGAGAGAGAAAGAGAGAGAGGAGGGAGAACCCTTGAGGGTTATTTCCTGTCTCACTCACGACCTGTCTCTAATCATCAGGCCCTCAGTACAAAAGTACAGCCACCACAACAGGAGCTGCGACAACAAGGGGATTCCTTCTCTAGTCTTTCAGGAACAGTGTTCATCAACCCTGCTCATGGAGACCCACATTTTTGTTCTAGCCCAGAACTAACACTGGATTGAATTAATCAAGAGCTGGTTAGTTAACTAGATGTGTCAGGGCTATAGTCTACCAGGAGGTGGGTGTCTGTAACAAACAGTATTCTGCCAGTCTGCCTACTGTGCCATGCTGAGTGAGTCAGACAGGACATGAATATGCCACCAGTGATGCCTATGGCCTCCCTCTCTCTCTCCTCACCGCTCAGACCACATCCCTCCATCCCACATCCTGTCATTAAGACTCTCTCTACGCTTCCTTCCCTTCCTTAAAAATAATCTCAGCAGTTTTTTGTCCGTCCACCAATAATTCAATTTAGCAGGCCCAGCGCTGCGGCTACCATTAGTTTTGAGGACGTGATTTAAGATTGATGACTTGTCCCCCCCCGGGAGTCTGTTTCGAGGTGGGGGGGACCTGGCGGTGGCCGGGTGGCAGAGCTGGAACAGGCGTGGGAGTCAAGAGAATTAAAGTTCTGAATTGATTTTCTCAAAATTTGAGCTGACTAAAGTGACAAGTCGCAGCTGTGAGCGACTCAGTGCCGGAGCCGTGCCCGTCTCCTCATTGTGACATGGTGCCGATGGGAGGGAAGGGGGCACACACACACACACACACACACACACACACACACACACACACACACACACACACACACACACACACACACACACACACACACACACACACACACACACACACACACACACACACACACACACGCTCTCTTGCACAAACGGACGCACATTCACACACATAGCCTCTGCCACCCCGTGACACAGTGCAGCACACCCTTCAAACTCCAGTCAGTGACACAAATTACAGCGGAGGACAGAGTGAGGGAAGCGAGGCTGGGCCTGGCACCTCACACGCACCGCTCAGCTCAGCACCTACAGTACACCGGGCCATGGCTACACCGCTGACAAGGAGCGGGTCACTACGGTGGCATTGGTGAATAATTCAAACAGTAAACAGACAGAGACAGAGAGAGACAGAAAGAGAGAGAAAGAGGGGGGGGGGTAGAGGAAAAGAGAGGGGGTGGTAAAGGCAGAGAGAGCACATAATACATATATATATAGAGAGAGGCGGGAATACACATCAATCAGTACTCTTGTCAGAGTACTGTAGGCTACTATCAAAAACATGATGAACCGTATAAAGGTTGCTGTATGTTATAAAGCATCATGAACTGCATTCAACTTTTCTACTTTTGTAACATGTTGATACTGTATACTGTTATTGCTATTAATGACAGAAATTATATTGAGAAACAGACAGAGATTGGAAATCTCAGTTCTCAACAGTGAAAATAAACTGTTTTCTCGGGAAACAACTTAACAGGCCATTCTAGTAGACTGAATTACTCTTTTAATCAAGTGTTTTGCATCTCAATGTCCCAACTGGCAAGAAGTCACAAAAGGGGCCATTTTTTATAGCCTGACAATTAATTTACGGATGACTTAAAGAAACGGTAAGCAAACAGTCTTTAGAAAAACAGGGGCCCCTGATGAGTGAACGTTGGAATTGAGTTTCACGCTCCAACGCAGCCTTTTAAGACAAAGCACCTCGGGAGATAATTACAGTGTCAAGCATCCGTCGCGCAAGCGTGTGACGATTGGCCAATATTTAGCTTTAATTAAATCAAAGCAGCAATGTAATTTCTCCTGAGTGATCTTTACACAGAGGCCGATTCGGAAAAAACAACGTAGCGGATAGGTTGGTTAATGCATTTCCTTTGTGGGTCTGGCCTCCAATGTCTGTGAGGTAAAAGAAGCACATGCAGAGAGATATACCACTCTTCTATACCTCATGAGGAACAGCAAGATTCTAACTGTTGTGATGTGTTTAAAGGTGTGGAAAATAGACTTCAATTAGTCGTAAACAATTTAAAATAATGGCTAGCAGCATTTCAAGTGAATGCCGTAATAGGCCAAGCATTGGGGATAAGTAATTTACCATCTGAAAGGGCAGACAGAGAAAACAATGTACAGTAAAGCACACAGTGACTGACCCACATTTTATCATCCACACTTTATAGGTTGTGAGATGGAGTAATTATGGCATCACTTTGCAAACTCTTCATTTTAAGTATGTTATTACCGCAGGTAATGAAAGTGCTCTTATATCCCAACAAGAATTCAGTGGAAACATAATTGAAGTAAGTCCTCGTCTAGACTTGCACAAGAATGGCATTCTCATACGAACACATCAATTTGTTCTCACTAGTCAACTCGTGTTGATCTTGGAGGACCATTTTAAAAGCCTTAAATTATACAGTAAAATACATTTCCCAAGGAAGAAAAAATTATTGTAAGCTGTAAAGTCTTGTAGCGGATGAATGAACACAGTATGATGTGGATTTTAAGTCCATCTATGTGTTAGTGTTTGAGGTTGGTCATAAAGTTCAGGTAGGTAATGATGGTTTGGAGCGTACCTCAGAGGTTGTGATTTAATATGTTGTGTAAGTAAGCTGCTTGGGGTTTGGTCTGTTTTCATTACCCAGCAGCCACTACGCTCTGGCTTCCTAGCTGTGTCACTCTCCAGACCAGGGAATTAAAAAAAGGCCTCTCTCTGTGTTTGGACTGCAGAATGGAGAACGGCCGGGGAAAGGTCAATACAAAATTAATATGAGCATTAATATTCCTAATGCAAACTCACAACGTTGGAGCGTGTCATAGTTTTGATGGAGGTCTGCACAAAGTTGAATAATTAAACCCTGCTAGTGCCTCCATCAGATCTGTGTGGATCTTAGAGCTGAGACACCTGTAAACTGTAATACACGCTGTAATTGTGACGATGTGTTGGGTACATTTCTAAAATGTTTTTGATGCTGTTGATGAGCAAAGTGCAATGTTTCATCTCAGAGCTCAGTATCTCTCGGTTTAATTGATTGTAAAAACAGTTTAAAAACTGCTTGTACTGCCGAAATACTCAAAGGTTGCCAGAGTGTTCAGAGATGTAATTACATTTAAGATACGAGGAGGATTTGACTAAACAGATTTCCTTCAACTGAAGAATGTTGTGTGTGTAAACACAAAGTCTTGAGTTTCCTCCGTTTTCAGAAAAGGTACAGAGAACTGTCAAAAAAGCGTATTAATTGAATTCCTTACACAGCTTATATTATGCCAACTGTAAGACGCTCTGCTAAATAACAAAAATGTAAATGCAAAAATGTAAGCTTCACAAACATATTGCCTAAATTGTACAGTGGCAGTAGCTATATTTAATTATGACAAAACAACACCTACAAGGACTTCACACACATAAGAGATCAATGTAAAATTCAATTAAAAATAAAGTATTTCCATGTCACAAGAGACAGAATGGATATTTTGAGAGCAGAAACTGCACCACCGGGCAAAGTGTTTTGCAGTAATTATTCATGATGACAACACGCAGCAAAAAGTTAAGACCCCCAAATGTACATTTTAGAAAAAAATGCAGCATGGTTGTCGTCGTGTTTTATTCATGATAAACTGATCGCTTGGCTAGAAAACCCCCAGCTGCTGCTGTGGATGTACCTGTTATGCGCTATTATTTATGAGGGTGCTTGTTTAGGAATGCACACCGCCACATGTGCACACGTAATTAATCCAGCAGACAATTAGATATTGTTTCAATTCGCAGCTGAGTGCAATTAGCATCATGGGTAGTTCACATATGTTGGCAGAGAAACGAAAGGCTTAGATTAGGCACTGAAAGTGCTTGTTAAAATCTCTAACCTAAGGCCACTTGAGCAGAACTCTCCCCCTAATGATCCTCTACATATTGTTGATGGAGAAATGATCCATTTCCCCTTTGTAAGTAGTGGGTTCCGAGTTTGAAAACCTGATTAACCCAATCACAGACTACTTCATTACCAAATGCTCCGATTACCTCACCGCTCTCATAATGACTCAATTACCAGGACAGGTGATTTAAAGAAGAAGAAAAACACTCAAATAAACAAAGCATCTCTCAAAGTAGAAGCAGTATTCAGTTCATTTCAGTTCCCCCATGACTGGGCGCTCAGTAAAAGTCTGCTACTTTTCTGAAAGTGATTTGACAAGCTGAGGGAACTGACCCTTGTCCAATATCCTCATCCTCTCATTTCCCCTGTTTTCCAACAGGCTCTCATGCTATTCAGTAGTGAGCGGAGTCCCATTATTTTCTCCTCACCGAGAGGTTTTCCTCGCCCAGTGACATCCATTGGAGCCCCCATTTGTGTTAGTTGGAATAGTGGGCTAAAGGCTCGGAGAGAGAGCACTAACTTGCTAAGCGGAAGTCCAGCTCCCATGTCTGGCTCTGCTGGGTTGTTTTGCCATGGTGGTTGCCGGGGTGATGCTTCACGGACCGCACTGACCTCTGCAATTTCCAACCGTCAATCTGAGAGACCGGAGTAGCTCTCTCCCCCTTGCCCCTTTGTAGATGTGCACATCTTTTTATTCTAAATCCAGTCTCATTATTGTTCCTCTCCACTAGCCAGCAGGAAAAGCCCTGCTGAAGTTGGAGAGTTAATTGAGCAAATCTTTCACACTGTTTGGTCTGAGAGAGTGAGCTAGCTGGCTGGCTGGCTGGCTGGCTGGCTGGCTAGCTGGCTGCCGGTCGGCCGAGGTTGTCTGCTGCCGAACTTCACTTGAGCATTCATGTCTGGGCACTTGGTGCATTTGCTCATTACCAAGCAGAGAAATGTAAGAAGGAGAATCAGGGCTGTAATGTAATCTGGACATTGAACTTCTTCTCCTCTAATAATAGGCAGACTTATTTAGCTCCTCCACACTGTGGTCATGTTTAACAGCGTAACATAGGTGGAACAAGAAAGGAAGGCCACAAGGCCTGCTGCATTATGGCAACTTGATCTAGACTAGAGTTCTGGGCAATATGTGTGGCCAGACATGCCATTCTGTTCACCAAAAATGATGTAAAAGGTAAACAATTACAAAACAAACTTGTAATTAACTTACAATGCTAGTAATCACCAAATATAGTCCTATATACCTACTACCAAACGAGAAATCCGACCAGCCCTGGGCCGATCCCTAATTCCCCTCCTTCCATCTTCCTTCAGGGAACCAGAAATTAGAGTACATGAGTATTTGGTTAACAGTCTCACCAACATTCCACCTTAGTATTTGATTCACTTTGAGTCTATCTATGTTTTGCTCTAAACTCGGAGTGGAGCTGTGGTTCTGCTGTAGCCCGAGGCAGAGGAAGCAATAATGTGAACCCCGGAGAGTTTATTCACAGGGAAAGAGCAAGCCTACCGACCAGAGAGAGATTTTCTCCTCCACTGTTCTCCGCTAGGGCGTTGGGGAGGCTAAACGGCGGCGGATATCGCTTATTAAACCATCTGCCTGATGCTAATTAGATAATCGGAGATAAAGAAAAGGAGTTTTCTTTGTACATTTTAATGAGATGATGTGTCAGGCAATTGGAGAGAGAGAAGTGCTGAAGATGGATGTAATTTCTTTTTGGGGCGGAAGGTTTGGTTTGAGACTGAGGATTTTCAGGTGAAAGTGTAAAAATGAACAGATGTGGAGGAGTGATTAATAGTGGGAACATCTTGGCCACAAGAACAAAGAAAATGGGAAGTTGGGTTATGGTAGTGGCTCCTTTAACTGCATGGGCATAAAAACACTACCCTCCGTTCGCAATTGAGATGTTTGACACAATCATTTCAACGGTTTCACTAATGTCCCTCTCATTGGAGGCTGAATGTTTTGAAGCATCCAACCTAATCGAGAAATTGATTTTGAAAGCAGTAATGATATGATTCCAATTAAGAGTGTAATATTGGAATCTTAGCCCAGTCTCTGTCTGCATCTGAACCTACACCATTTTCCCTATAGAGGCCTGTTCAATTTTTTTAGTTTTTAAATTTAACTAGGCAAGTCAGTTAAGAGCAAATTCTTATTTACAATGACGGCCTACCCCGGGCCAAACCCAGACAACTCTGGGCCAATTGTGCACCGCCCTATGGAACTTCCAATCACGGCCAAATGCGATGCGGCCTGGATTCGAGCCAGGTACTGCAGTGACGCCTCATGTACTGAAATGCAGTGTCTTCGACCACTGCGCCACTCGGGAGCCCAGTGCACAACTTAGGGAAAAGGGTGCCATTTGGGACACGCCTAGTCTCTGGCCCTCCATCTAATCAGCAGATGGAGTTCAGTGGTAAAGATATTCTTCGCGGGCCCCACAACTAATGAGAAAGAGACTATTGATTAGGGGCTGTCACCAGAGAAGAACATAAAAGTACACATTCAATAAACAAACTTCAAATCCCGTTCTACTAGTGTAAAGGTTAAGTGCTGAGGAATATTGCAAGGATCAATAATTGACTGCAACTTCATGTATGGTTGGTGTGGATAGCCTATATCATCCTCTCATCTCCAAGCCAAATGCCACATCTGCTCTGAAGGCCACTTGGTGCAATCTATTTGATGCATACGTTTAAAGCAAACCCAAATAGCATGGTTTACATTTGCAGTTCATATGATTTATACTGAACACTCCACAGTGCGCTATAATAAACGAATAGTCATCACCAGCCATCAACGCAGCTTGGGTATAAATTGGAGCTTATTAAAAGTTAATAACCACGTACATAACCACATTCTCCCGTAACAATAAATAACAAACTCAATTTCCTCACCGTTAATGGTTAGAGAGCGGCTCCTTAAGCAAAAGACAAATGAAGGGTTTGCAGCGCACAGTAACAACATTAACTGGCTAATTAAGCATCAATAGAGGGATGCTGCCACTTCTCACAATAATTACACAATGTGGTTTAATGAAAAGGTTAACTAGGCGGAAGGAATAGGACGACTGAGATGTCTGTGTCTCTGTGCGAGGGGACGGTTGGTTGCCATGAGATGTCTGTGTCTCTGTGCGAGGGGACGGTTGGTTGCCATGAGAATGTCTGTGTCTCTGTGCGAGGGGACGGTTGGTTGCCATGAGATGTCTGTGTCTCTGTGCGAGGGGACGGTTGGTTGCCATGAGATGTCTGTGTCTCTGTGCGAGGGGACGGTTGGTTGCCAACAAACATTTTTCCCTATGTGTCTCCCTGTTAACCAGGCCCAGTTAGAGTTATCTAGTATTTCTCCCTATTGTATCTTTCATAATGGATATTATATCCAATATCCAATATATTCACAGATGAGTGCGCTATTACAATGGAGAGAGAAATAGAGTCTCTCTTACAGTATGTTTTCCCCTGCAGAGAAATTGGTCATAGGGCAATTCTTGAAAATGCCAGATTGGCTGGTCAATCTTTAGCCCAGTAGGTCTGACTAAATTGCGTAAAATGAGCATTTAATTGGTCCAGGCCATGAGAGGAAACAAATGGGCCGGTGTGTTGTCCTCTATGAAAAAAAATGAACCGGTGTGGGGTCTTCTATGAAAAAAATGGACCGGTGTGGGGTCCTCTAGGAAACAAATGGACCGGTGTGGGGTCCTCTAGGAAACAAATGGGCCGGTGTGGGTCCTCTAGGAAACAAATGGACCGGTGTGGGTCCTCTAGGAAACAAATTGTAACGGTTCTCGTCTGTCGAAGGAGAAGCAGACCAAAATGCAGCGTGGTGGTTATTCATGTTCTTTAATGAAAGGGAACTCAACATGAAATAACTAACAATACAAAACGACAAACGGACCGTGGAAACCTATACAGCCTATCTGATGAACAACAAACACAGAGACAGGAACAATCACCCACAAAATACTCAAAGAATATGGCTGCCTAAATATGGTTCCCAATCAGAGACAACGATAAACACCTGCCTCTGATTGAGAACCACTCCAGACAGCCATAGACTATGCTAGATACCCCCACGAAGCCACACACCCAACAACTAACAAACCCCAAGACAAAACACACCACAATAAACCCATGTCACACCCCGGCCTGACCAAATACATAAAGAAAAACACAATAGACTATGACCAGGGTGTGACACAAATGGACCGGTGTGGGGTCCTCTAGGAAACAAATGGGCCGGTGTGGGGTCCTCCAGGAAACAAATGGGCCGGTGTGGGGTACTCTAGGAAACAAATGGGCCAGTGTGGGGTCCTCTAGGAAACAAATGGGCCGGTGTGGGGTCCTCTAGGAAACAAATGGGCCGGTGTGGGGTCATCTAGGGAAAAAAATGGGCCGGTGTGGGGTCCTCTAGGAGACAAATGGGCCGGTGTGGGGTCCTCTAGGAGACAAATGGACCGGTGTGGGGTCCTCTAGGAGACAAATGGGCCGGTGGGGGGTCCTCTAGGAAACAAATGGACCAGTGTGGGGTCCTCTAGGAAACAAATGGTCCGGTGTGGGGTCCTCTAGGGAAAAAATGGGCCGGTGTGGGGTACTCTAGGAAACAAATGGGCCGGTGTGGGGTACTATAGGAAACAAATGGGCCGGTGTGGGGTACTCTAGGAAAGAAATGGGCCGGTGTGGGGTACTCTAGGAAAGAAATGGGCCGGTGTGGGGTACTCTAGGAAACAAATGGGCCGGTGTGGGGTCCTCTAGGAAACAAATGGACCGATGTGGGTTCCTCTAGGAAAAAAATGGACCGGTGTGGGGTCCTCTAGGAAACAAATGGACCGGTGTGGGGTCCTCTAGGGAAAAAATGGACCGGTGTGGGGTCCTCTAGGGAATAAATGGACCGGTGTGGGTTCCTCTATGAAACAAATGGTCCGGTGTGGAGTCCTCTAGTGAAGAAAAATGGTCCCGTGTGGGGTCCTCTAGGGAAGAAAAATGGGCCTGTGTGGGTTCCTCTAGGGAACAAATGGGCCGGTGTGGAGTCCTCTAGGGAAGAAAAATGGGCCGGTGTGGGGTCCTCTATGAAACAAATGGGCCGGTGTGGGTCCTCTAGGGAAGAAAAATGGTCCGGTGTGGGTTCCTTTGGGGAAGAAAAATGGTCCGGTGTGGGTTCCTCTAGGGAAGAAAAATGGTCCGGTGTGGGGTCCTCTAGGGAAGAAAAAGGGGGCGGTGTGGGGTCCTCTAGGGAAGAAAAAGGGGCCGGTGTGGGGACCTCTAGGGAAGAAAAATGGTCCGGTGTGGGGTCCTCTAGGGAAGAAAAATGGTCCGGTGTGGGGACCTCTAGGGAAGAATAATGGTCCGGTGTGGGGTCCTCTAGGGAAGAATAATGGTCCGATGTGGGGACCTCTAGGGAAGAAAAATGGTCCGGTGTGGGGTCCTCTAGGGAAGAAAAATGGTCCGGTGTGGGGTCCTCTAGGGAAGAATAATGGTCCGGTGTGGGGTCCTCTAGGGAAGAAAAAGGGGCCGGTGTGGGGTCCTCTAGGAAACAAATGGACCGGTGTGGGGTGCTCTAGGAAACAAATGGGCCGGTGTGGGGTCCTCTAGGAAACAAATGGGCCGGTGTGGGGACCTCTAGGAGACAAATGGGCCGGTGTGGGGTCCTCTAGGAGACAAATGGGCCGGTGTGGGGTCCTCTAGGAGACAAATGGGCCGGTGTGGGGTCCTCTAGGAAACAAATGGACCGGTGTGGGGTCATCTAGGGAAAAAATGGGCCGGTGTGGGGTCCTCTAGGAGACAAATGGGCCGGTGTGGGGTCCTCTAGGAGACAAATGGGCCGGTGTGGGGTCCTCTAAGAAACAAATGGGCCGGTGTGGGGTCCTCTAGGAGACAAATGGACCGGTGTGGGGTCCTCTAGGAGACAAATGGGCCGGTGGGGTCCTCTAGGAAACAAATGGACCGGTGTGGGTCCTCTAGGAAACAAATGGACCGGTGTGGGGTCCTCTAGGGAAAAAATGGCCGGTGTTGGGTACTCTAGGAAACAAATGGGCCGGTGTGGGGTACTCTAGGAAACAAATGGGCCGGTGTGGGGTCCTCTAGGAAACAGATGGGCCGGTGTGGGGTACTCTAGGAAACAAATGGGCCGGTGTGGGGTACTCTAGGAAACAAATGGGCCGGTGTGGGGTACTCTAGGAAACAAATGGGCCGGTGTGGGGTCCTCTAGGAAACAAATGGGCCGGTGTGGGGTACTCTAGGAAACAAATGGGCCGGTGTGGGGTCCTCTAGGAAACAAATGGGCCGGTGTGGGGTCCTCTAGGAAACAAATGGGCCGGTGTGGGGTACTCTAGGAAACAAATGGGCCGGTGTGGGGTCTTCTAGGAAACAAATGGGCCGGTGTGGGGTCCTCAAGGAAAAAATGGGCCGGTGTGGGGTCATCCAGGAAAAAATGGGCCGGTGTGGGGTCCTCCAGGAAACAAATGGGCCGGTGTGGGGTCCTCTAGGAAACAAATGGACCGGTGTGGGGTCCTCTAGGAAACAAATGGGCCAGTGTGGGGTCCTCTAGGAAACAAATGGGCTGGTGTGGGGACCTCTAGGAGACAAATGGGCCGGTGTGGGGTCCTCTAAGAGACAAATGGGCCGGTGTGGGGTCCTCTAGGAGACAAATGGGCCGGTTTGGGTTCCTCTAGAAAACAAATGGACTGGTGTGGGGTCCTCTAGGAAACAAATGGACCGGTGTGGGGTCCTCTATGAAACAAATGGACCGGTGTGGGTCCTCTAGGAAACAAATGGACCGGTGTGGGGTCCTCTAGGGAAAAAATGGCCGGTGTTGGGTACTCTAGGAAACAAATGGGCCGGTGTGGGGTACTCTAGGAAACAAATGGGCCGGTGTGGGGTCCTCTAGGAAACAGATGGGCCGGTGTGGGGTACTCTAGGAAACAAATGGGCCGGTGTGGGGTACTCTAGGAAACAAATGGGCCGGTGTGGGGTACTCTAGGAAACAAATGGGCCGGTGTGGGGTCCTCTAGGAAACAAATGGGCCGGTGTGGGGTACTCTAGGAAACAAATGGGCCGGTGTGGGGTACTCTAGGAAACAAATGGTCCGGTGTGGAGTCCTCTAGGGAAGAAAAATGGTCCCGTGTGGGGTCCTCTAGGGAAGAAAAATGGGCCTGTGTGGGTTCCTCTAGGGAACAAATGGGCTGGTGTGGGGTCCTCTATGAAACAAATGGACCGGTGTATGGTCCTCTAGGAAACAAATGGACCGGTGTGGGTTCCTCTAGGAAAAAAATGGACCGGTGTGGGTTCCTCTAAGAAACAAATGGTCCGGTGTGGAGTCCTCTAGGGAAGAAAAATGGTCCCGTGTGGGGTCCTCTAGGGAAGAAAAATGGGCCTGTGTGGGTTCCTCTAGGGAACAAATGGGCTGGTGTGGGGTCCTCTATGAAACAAATGGACCGGTGTATGGTCCTCTAGGAAACAAATGGACCGGTGTGGGTTCCTCAAGGAAAAAATGGACCGGTGTGGGGTCCTCTAGGAAACAAATGGACCGGTGTTGGGTCCTCTAGGGAAAAAATGGACCGGTGTGGGGTCCTCTAGGGAAAAAATGGACCGGTGTGGGGTCCTCTATGAAACAAATGGACCGGTGTGGGGTCCTCTAGGAAACAAATGGACCGATGTGGGTTCCTCTAGGAAAAAAATGGACCGGTGTGGGGTCCTCTAGGAAACAAATGGACCGGTGTGGGGTCCTCTAGGGAAAAAATGGACCGGTGTGGGGTCCTCTAGGGAATAAATGGAACGGTGTGGGGTCCTCTAGGGAATAAATGGACCGGTGTGGGGTCCTCTATGAAACAAATGGTCCGGTGTGGGGTCCTCTAGGGAAGAAAAATGGTCCGGTGTGGGGTCCTCTAGGGAAGAAAAATGGTCCGGTGTGGGGACCTCTAGGGAAGAATAATGGTCCGGTGTGGGGTCCTCTAGGGAAGAAAAATGGTCCGGTGTGGGGTCCTCTAGGGAAGAATTATGGTCCGATGTGGGGTCCTCTAGGGAAGAAAATGGGGCCGGTGTGGGGTCCTCTAGGGAAGAATAATGGTCCGGTGTGGGGTCCTCTAGGGAAGAATAATGGTCCGGTGTGGGGTCCTCTAGGGAAGAAAAATGGTCCGGTGTGGGGTCCTCTAGGAAACAAATGGACCGGTGTGGGTCCTCTAGGAAACAAATGGGCCGGTGTGGGGTCCTCTAGGAAACAAATGGGCCGGTGTGGGGACCTCTAGGAGACAAATGGGCCGGTGTGGGGTCCTCTAGGAGACAAATGGGCCGGTGTGGGGTCCTCTAGGAGACAAATGGGCCTGTGTGGGGTCCTCTAGGAAACCAATGGACCGGTGTGGGGTCCTCTAGGGAAAAAATGGACCGGTGTGGGGTCCTCTAGGGAATAAATGGACCGGTGTGGGGTCCTCTATGAAACAAATGGACCGGTGTTGGTTCCTCTAAGAAACAAATGGTCCGGTGTGGAGTCCTCTAGGGAAGAAAAATGGTCCCGTGTGGGGTCCTCTAGGGAAGAAAAATGGGCCTGTGTGGGTTCCTCTAGGGAACAAATGGGCCGGTGTGGGGTCCTCTATGAAACAAATGGACCGGTGTATGGTCCTCTAGGAAACAAATGGACCGGTGTGGGTTCCTCTAGGAAAAAAATGGACCGGTGTGGGGTCCTCTAGGAAACAAATGGACCGGTGTTGGGTCCTATAGGGAAAAAATGGACCGGTGTGGGGTCCTCTAGGGAAAAAATGGACCGGTGTGGGGTCCTCTATGAAACAAATGGACCGGTGTGGGGTCCTCTAGGAAACAAATGGACCGATGTGGGTTCCTCTAGGAAAAAAATGGACCGGTGTGGGGTCCTCTAGGAAACAAATGGACCGGTGTGGGGTCCTCTAGGGAAAAAATGGACCGGTGTGGGGTCCTCTAGGGAATAAATGGACCGGTGTGGGGTCCTCTATGAAACAAATGGACCGGTGTGGGTTCCTCTATGAAACAAATGGTCCGGTGTGGAGTCCTCTAGTGAAGAAAAATGGTCCCGTGTGGGGTCCTCTAGGGAAGAAAAATGGGCCTGTGTGGGTTCCTCTAGGGAACAAATGGGCCGGTGTGGGGTCCTCTAGGGAAGAAAAATGGGCCGGTGTGGGGTCCTCTATGAAACAAATGGGCCGGTGTGGGTCCTCTAGGGAAGAAAAATGGTCCGGTGTGGGGTCCTCTAGGGAAGAAAAAGGGGGCGGTGTGGGGTCCTCTAGGGAAGAAAAAGGGGCCGGTGTGGGGACCTCTAGGGAAGAAAAATGGTCCGGTGTGGGGTCCTCTAGGGAAGAAAAATGGTCCGGTGTGGGGACCTCTAGGGAAGAAAAATGGTCCGGTGTGGGGTCCTCTAGGGAAGAAAAATGGTCCGGTGTGGTTTCCTCTAGGGAAGAATAATGGTCCGATGTGGGGTCCTCTAGGAAACAAATGGACCGGTATGGGGTCCTCTAGGAAACAAATGGACCGGTGTGGGGTGCTCTAGGAAACAAATGGGCCGGTGTGGGGTCCTCTAGGAAACAAATGGGCCGGTGTGGGGACCTCTAGGAGACAAATGGGCCGGTGTGGGGTCCTCTAGGAGACAAATGGGCCGGTGTGGGGTCCTCTAGGAGACAAATGGGCCGGTGTGGGGTCATCTAGGGAAAAAATGGGCCGGTGTGGGGTCCTCTAGGAGACAAATGGGCCGGTGTGGGGTCCTCTAGGAGACAAATGGGCCGGTGTGGGGTCCTCTAAGAAACAAATGGGCCGGTGTGGGGTCCTCTAGGAGACAAATGGACCGGTGTGGGGTCCTCTAGGAGACAAATGGGCCGGTGGGGGTCCTCTAAGAAACAAATGGACCGGTGTGGGTCCTCTAGGAAACAAATGGACCGGTGTGGGGTCCTCTAGGGAAAAAATGGCCGGTGTTGGGTACTCTAGGAAACAAATGGGCCGGTGTGGGGTCCTCTAGGAAACAGATGGGCCGGTGTGGGGTACTCTAGGAAACAAATGGGCCGGTGTGGGGTACTCTAGGAAACAAATGGGCCGGTGTGGGGTACTCTAGGAAACAAATGGGCCGGTGTGGGGTACTCTAGGAAACAAATGGGCCGGTGTGGGGTCCTCTAGGAAACAAATGGGCCGGTGTGGGGTACTCTAGGAAACAAATGGGCCGGTGTGGGGTACTCTAGGAAACAAATGGGCCGGTGTGGGGTCCTCTAGGAAACAAATGGGCCGGTGTGGGGTACTCTAGGAAACAAATGGGCCGGTGTGGGGTCCTCTAGGAAAAAATGGGCCGGTGTGGGGGCCGGTGTGGGGTCCTCTAGGAAACAGATGGGCCGGTGTGGGGTACTCTAGGAAACAAATGGGCCGGTGTGGGGTACTCTAGGAAACAAATGGGCCGGTGTGGGGTACTCTAGAAACAAATGGGCCGGTGTGGGGTCTTCTAGGAAACAAATGGGCCGGTGTGGGGTCCTCAAGGAAAAAATGGGCCGGTGTGGGGTCATCCAGGGAAAAAATGGGCCGGTGTGGGGTCCTCCAGGAAACAAATGGGCCGGTGTGGGGTCCTCTAGGAAACAAATGGACCGGTGTGGGGTCCTCTAGGAAACAAATGGGCCGGTGTGGGGTCCTCTAGGAAACAAATGGGCTGGTGTGGGGACCTCTAGGAGACAAATGGGCCGGTGTGGGGTCCTCTAGGAGACAAATGGGCCGGTGTGGGGTCCTCTAGGAGACAAATGGGCCGGTTTGGGTTCCTCTATGAAACAAATGGGCCGGTGTGGGTCCTCTAGGGAAGAAAAATGGTCCGGTGTGGGTTCCTCTAGGGAAGAAAAATGGTCCGGTGTGGGGTCCTCTAGGGAAGAAAAAGGGGGCGGTGTGGGGTCCTCTAGGGAAGAAAAAGGGGCCGGTGTGGGGACCTCTAGGGAAGAAAAATGGTCCGGTGTGGGGTCCTCTAGGGAAGAAAAATGGTCCGGTGTGGGGACCTCTAGGGAAGAATAATGGTCCGGTGTGGGGTCCTCTAGGGAAGAATAATGGTCCGATGTGGGGTCCTCTAGGGAAGAAAAATGGTCCGGTGTGGGGTCCTCTAGGGAAGAAAAATGGTCCGGTGTGGTTTCCTCTAGGGAAGAATAATGGTCCGATGTGGGGTCCTCTAGGGAAGAAAAAGGGGCCGGTGTGGGGTCCTCTAGGAAACAAATGGGCCGGTGTGGGGTCCTCTAGGAAACAAATGGGCCGGTGTGGGGACCTCTAGGAGACAAATGGGCCGGTGTGGGGTCCTCTAGGAGACAAATGGGCCGGTGTGGGGTCCTCTAGGAGACAAATGGGCCGGTGTGGGGTCCTCAAGGAAACAAATGGACCGGTGTGGGGTCCTCTAGGAAACAAATGGACCGGTTTGGGGTCATCTAGGGAAAAAATGGGCCGGTGTGGGGTCCTCTAGGAGACAAATGGGCCGGTGTGGGGTCCTCTAGGAGACAAATGGGCCGATGTGGGGTCCTCTAAGAAACAAATGGGCCGGTGTGGGGTCCTCTAGGAGACAAATGGGCCGGTGTGGGGTCCTCTAGGAGACAAATGGGCCGGTGTGGGGTCCTCTATGAAACAAATGGACCGGTGTGGGTTCCTCTAGGAAACAAATGGACCGGTGTGGGGTCATCTAGGGAAAAAATGGGCCGGTGTGGGGTCCTCTAGGAGACAAATGGGCCGGTGTGGGGTCCTCTAGGAGACAAATGGGCCGGTGTGGGGTCCTCTAAGAAACAAATGGGCCGGTGTGGGGTCCTCTAGGAGACAAATGGGCCGGTGTGGGGTCCTCTAGGAGACAAATGGGCCGGTGTGGGGTCCTCTATGAAACAAATGGACCGGTGGGGGTTCCTCTATGAAACAAATGGCCCGGTGTGGAGTCCTCTAGTGAAGAAAAATGGTCCCGTGTGGGGTCCTCTAGGGAAGAAAAATGCGCCTGTGTGGGTTCCTCTAGGGAACAAATGGGCCGGTGTGGAGTCCTCTAGGGAAGAAAAATGGGCCGGTGTGGGGTCCTCTATGAAACAAATGGGCCAGTGTGGGTCCTCTAAGGAAGAAAGATGGTCCGGTGTGGGTTCCTTTGGGGAAGAAAAATGGTCCGGTGTGGGTTCCTCTAGGGAAGAAAAATGGTCCCGTGTGGGGTCCTCTAGGGAAGAAAAATGGGCCTGTGTGGGTTCCTCTAGGGAACAAATGGGCCGGTGTGGAGTCCTCTAGGGAAGAAAAATGGGCCGGTGTGGGGTCCTCTATGAAACAAATAGGCCGGTGTGGGTCCTCTAGGGAAGAAAAATGGTCCCGTGTGGGGTCCTCTAGGGAAGAAAAATGGGCCTCTGTGGGTTCCTCTAGGGAACAAATGGGCCGGTGTGGAGTCCTCTAGGGAAGAAAAATGGGCCGGTGTGGGGTCCTCTATGAAACAAATGGGCCGGTGTGGGTCCTCTAGGGAAGAAAAATGGTCCGGTGTGGGTTCCTTTGGGGAAGAAAAATGGTCCGGTGTGGGTTCCTCTAGGGAAGAAAAATGGTCCGGTGTGGGGTCCTCTAGGGAAGAAAAATGGGCGGTGTGGGGTCCTCTAGGGAAGAAAAAGGGCCGGTGTGGGGACCTCTAGGGAAGAAAAATGGTCCGGTGTGGGGTCCTCTAGGGAAGAAAATGGTCCGGTGTGGGGACCTCTAGGGAAGAATAATGGTCCGGTGTGGGGTCCTCTAGGGAAGAATAATGGTCCGATGTGGGGTCCTCTAGGGAAGAAAAAATGGTCCGGTGTGGGGTCCTCTAGGGAAGAAAAATGGTCCGGTGTGGTTTCCTCTAGGGAAGAATAATGGTCCGATGTGGGGTCCTCTAGGGAAGAAAAAGGGGCCGGTGTGGGGTCCTCTAGGAAACAAATGGACCGGTGTGGGGTGCTCTAGGAAACAAATGGGCCGGTGTGGGGTCCTCTAGGAAACAAATGGGCCGGTGTGGGGACCTCTAGGAGACAAATGGGCCGGTGTGGGGTCCTCTAGGAGACAAATGGGCCGGTGTGGGGTCCTCTAGGAGACAAATGGGCCGGTGTGGGGTCCTCTAGGAAACAAATGGACCGGTGTGGGGTCCTCTAGGAAACAAATGGGCCGGTGTGGAGTCCTCTAGGGAAGAAAAATGGGCCGGTGTGGGGTCCTCTATGAAACAAATAGGCCGGTGTGGGTCCTCTAGGGAAGAAAAATGGTCCCGTGTGGGGTCCTCTAGGGAAGAAAAATGGGCCTGTGTGGGTTCCTCTAGGGAACAAATGGGCCGGTGTGGAGTCCTCTAGGGAAGAAAAATGAGCCGGTGTGGGGTCCTCTAAGAAACAAATGGGCCGGTGTGGGTCCTCTAGGGAAGAAAAATGGTCCGGTGTGGGTTCCTTTGGGGAAGAAAAATGGTCCGGTGTGGGTTCCTCTAGGGAAGAAAAATGGTCCGGTGTGGGGTCCTCTAGGGAAGAAAAAGGGGGCGGTGTGGGGTCCTCTAGGGAAGAAAAAGGGGCCGGTGTGGGGACCTCTAGGGAAGAAAAATGGTCCGGTGTGGGGTCCTCTAGGGAAGAAAAATGGTCCGGTGTGGGGACCTCTAGGGAAGAATAATGGTCCGGTGTGGGGTCCTCTAGGGAAGAATAATGGTCCGATGTGGGGTCCTCTAGGGAAGAAAAATGGTCCGGTGTGGGGTCCTCTAGGGAAGAAAAATGGTCCGGTGTGGTTTCCTCTAGGGAAGAATAATGGTCCGATGTGGGGTCCTCTAGGGAAGAAAAAGGGGCCGGTGTGGGGTCCTCTAGGAAACAAATGGACCGGTGTGGGGTGCTCTAGGAAACAAATGGGCCGGTGTGGGGTCCTCTAGGAAACAAATGGGCCGGTGTGGGGACCTCTAGGAGACAAATGGGCCGGTGTGGGGTCCTCTAGGAGACAAATGGGCCGGTGTGGGGTCCTCTAGGAGACAAATGGGCCGGTGTGGGGTCCTCTAGGAAACAAATGGACCGGTGTGGGGTCCTCTAGGAAACAAATGGACCGGTGTGGGGTCATCTAGGGAAAAAATGGGCCGGTGTGGGGTCCTCTAGGAGACAAATGGGCCGGTGGGCCGGTGGGGTCCTCTAAGAAACAAATGGGCCGGTGTGGGGTCCTCTAGGAGACAAATGGACCGGTGTGGGGTCCTCTAGGAGACAAATGGGCCGGTGGGGGTCCTCTAAGAAACAAATGGACCGGTGTGGGTCCTCTAGGAAACAAATGGACCGGTGTGGGGTCCTCTAGGGAAAAAATGGCCGGTGTTGGGTACTCTAGGAAACAAATGGGCCGGTGTGGGGTCCTCTAGGAAACAGATGGGCCGGTGTGGGGTACTCTAGGAAACAAATGGGCCGGTGTGGGGTAATCTAGGAAACAAATGGGCCGGTGTGGGGTACTCTAGGAAACAAATGGGCCGGTGTGGGGTCCTCTAGGAAACAAATGGGCCGGTGTGGGGTACTCTAGGAAACAAATGGGCCGGTGTGGGGTACTCTAGGAAACAAATGGGCCGGTGTGGGGTCCTCTAGGAAACAAATGGGCCGGTGTGGGGTACTCTAGGAAACAAATGGGCCGGTGTGGGGTCCTCAAGGAAAAAATGGGCCGGTGTGGGGTACTCTAGGAAACAAATGGGCCGGTGTGGGGTCCTCTAGGAAACAGATGGGCCGGTGTGGGGTACTCTAGGAAACAAATGGGCAGGTGTGGGGTACTCTAGGAAACAAATGGGCCGGTGTGGGGTACTCTAGGAAACAAATGGGCCGGTGTGGGGTCTTCTAGGAAACAAATGGGCCGGTGTGGGGTCCTCAAGGAAAAAATGGGCCGGTGTGGGGTCATCCAGGGAAAAAATGGGCCGGTGTGGGGTCCTCCAGGAAACAAATGGGCCGGTGTGGGGTCCTCTAGGAAACAAATGGACCGGTGTGGGGTCCTCTAGGAAACAAATGGGCCGGTGTGGGGTCCTCTAGGAAACAAATGGGCTGGTGTGGGGACCTCTAGGAGACAAATGGGCCGGTGTGGGGTCCTCTAGGAGACAAATGGGCCGGTGTGGGGTCCTCTAGGAGACAAATGGGCCGGTTTGGGTTCCTCTAGGAAACAAATGGACTGGTGTGGGGTCCTCTAGGAAACAAATGGACCGGTGTGGGGTCCTCTATGAAACAAATGGACCGGTGTAGGTTCCTCTAAGAAACAAATGGTCCGGTGTGGAGTCCTCTAGGGAAGAAAAATGGTCCCGTGTGGGGTCCTCTAGGGAAGAAAAATGGGCCTGTGTGGGTTCCTCTAGGAACAAATGGGCTGGTGTGGGGTCCTCTATGAAACAAATGGACCGGTGTATGGTCCTCTAGGAAACAAATGGACCGGTGTGGGTTCCTCTAGGAAAAAATGGACCGGTGTGGGGTCCTCTAGGAAACAAATGGACCGGTGTTGGGTCCTCTAGGGAAAAAATGGACCGGTGTGGGGTCCTCTAGGGAAAAAATGGACCGGTTTGGGGTCCTCTATGAAACAAATGGACCGGTGTGGGGTCCTCTAGGAAACAAATGGACCGATGTGGGTTCCTCTAGGAAAAAATGGACCGGTGTGGGGTCCTCTAGGAAACAAATGGACCGGTGTGGGGTCCTCTAGGGAAAAAATGGACCGGTGTGGGGTCCTCTAGGGAATAAATGGACCGGTGTGGGGTCCTCTATGAAACAAATGGACCGGTGTGGGTTCCTCTATGAAACAAATGGTCCGGTGTGGAGTCCTCTAGTGAAGAAAAATGGTCCCGTGTGGGGTCCTCTAGGGAAGAAAAATGGGCCTGTGTGGGTTCCTCTAGGGAACAAATGGGCCGGTGTGGGGTCCTCTATGAAACAAATGGGCCGGTGTGGGTCCTCTAGGGAAGAAAAATGGTCCGGTGTGGGTTCCTTTGGGGAAGAAAAATGGTCCGGTGTGGGTTCCTCTAGGGAAGAAAAATGGTCCGGTGTGGGGTCCTCTAGGGAAGAAAAATGGTCCGGTGTGGGGTCCTCTAGGGAAGAAAAATGGTCCGGTGTGGGGTCCTCTAGGGAATAAAAATGGTCCGGTGTGGGGACCTCTAGGGAAGAATAATGGTCCGGTGTGGGGTCCTCTAGGGAAGAATAATGGTCCGATGTGGGGTCCTCTAGGGAAGAAAAATGGTCCGGTGTGGGGTCCTCTAGGGAAGAAAAATGGTCCGATGTGGGGTCCTCTAGGGAAGAATAATGGTCCGGTGTGGGGTCCTCTAGGGAAGAAAAAGGGGCCGGTGTGGGGTCCTCTAGGAAACAAATGGACCGGTGTGGGGTGCTCTAGGAAACAAATGGGCCGGTGTGGGGTCCTCTAGGAAACAAATGGGCCGGTGTGGGGACCTCTAGGAGACAAATGGGCCGGTGTGGGGTCCTCTAGGAGACAAATGGGCCGGTGTGGGGTCCTCTAGGAGACAAATGGGCCGGTGTGGGGTCCTCTAGGAAACAAATGGACCGGTGTGGGGTTCTCTAGGAGACAAATGGGCCGGTGGGGGTCCTCTAGGAAACAAATGGACCGGTGTGGGTCCTCTAGGAAACAAATGGGCCGGTGTGGGGTCCTCTAGGGAAAAAATGGCCGGTGTTGGTACTCTAGGAAACAAATGGGCCGGTGTGGGGTACTCTAGGAAACAAATGGGCCGGTGTGGGGTCCTCTAGGAAACAGATGGGCCGGTGTGGGGTCCTCTAGGAAACAAATGGGCCGGTGTGGGGTCCTCTAGGAAACAAATGGGCCGGTGTGGGGTCCTCTAGGAAACAAATGGACCGGTGTGGGTCCTCTAGGAAACAAATGGGCCGGTGTGGGGTCCTCTAGGAAACAAATGGGCCGGTGTTGGGTCCTCTAGGAAACAAATGGGCCGGTGTGGGGTACTCTAGGAAACAAATGGGCCGGTGTGGGGTCTTCTAGGAAACAAATGGGCCGGTGTGGGGTCCTCAAGGAAAAAAATGGGCCGGTGTGGGGTCATCCAGGGAAAAAATGGGCCGGTGTGGGGTCCTCCAGGAAACAAATGGGCCGGTGTGGGGTCCTCTAGGAAACAAATGGACCGGTGTGGGGTCCTCTAGGAAACAAATGGGCCGGTGTGGGGTCCTCTAGGAAACAAATGGGCTGGTGTGGGGACCTCTAGGAGACAAATGGGCTGGTGTGGGGTCCTCTAGGAGACAAATGGGCCGGTGTGGGTTCCTCTAGGAGACAAATGGGCCAGTTTGGGTTCCTCTAGGAAACAAATGGACTGGTGTGGGGTCCTCTAGGAAACAAATGGACCGGTGTGGGGTCCTCTATGAAACAAATGGACCGGTGTGGGTCCTCTAGGGAAGAAAAATGGTCCGGTGTGGGTTCCTCTAGGGAAGAAAAATGGTCCGGTGTGGGTTCCTCTAGGGAAGAAAAATGGTCCGGTGTCTCTAGGGAAGAAAAATGGTCCGGTGTGGGGTCCTCTAGGGAAGAAAAATGGTCCGGTGTGGGGTCCTCTAGGGAAGAAAAAGGGGCCGGTGTGGGGTCCTCTAGGGAAGAAAAATGGGCCGGTGTGGGGTGTTCTAGGGAAGAAAAAGGGGCCGGTGTGGGGTCCTCTAGGGAAGAAAAAGGGGCCGGTGTGGGGTCCTCTAGGGAAGAAAAAGGGGCCGGTGTGGGGTCCTCTAGGGAAGAAAAAGGGGCCGGTGTGGGGTCCTCTAGGGAAAAAATGGCCGGTGTTGGGTACTCTAGGAAACAAATGGGCCGGTGTGGGGTACTCTAGGAAACAAATGGGCCGGTGTGGGGTCCTCTAGGAAACAGATGGGCCGGTGTGGGGTACTCTAGGAAACAAATGGGCCGGTGTGGGGTACTCTAGAATACAAATGGGCCGGTGTGGGGTCCTCTAGGAAACAAATGGGCCGGTGTGGGGTACTCTAGGAAACAAATGGGCCGGTGTGGGGTCTTCTAGGAAACAAATGGGCCGGTGTGGGGTCCTCAAGGAAAAAAATGGGCCGGTGTGGGGTCATCCAGGGAAAAAATGGGCCGGTGTGGGGTCCTCCAGGAAACAAATGGGCCGGTGTGGGGTCCTCTAGGAAACAAATGGACCGGTGTGGGGTCCTCTAGGAAACAAATGGGCCGGTGTGGGGTCCTCTAGGAAACAAATGGGCTGGTGTGGGGACCTCTAGGAGACAAATGGGCTGGTGTGGGGTCCTCTAGGAGACAAATGGGCCGGTGTGGGGTCCTCTAGGAGACAAATGGGCCGGTTTGGGTTCCTCTAGGAAACAAATGGACTGGTGTGGGGTCCTCTAGGAAACAAATGGACCGGTGTGGGGTCCTCTATGAAACAAATGGACCGGTGTGGGTCCTCTAGGGAAGAAAAATGGTCCGGTGTGGGGTCCTCTAGGGAAGAAAAATGGTCCGGTGTGGGGTCCTCTAGGGAAGAAAAAGGGGCCGGTGTGGGGTCCTCTAGGGAAGAAAAATGGGCCGGTGTGGGGTCCTCTAGGGAAGAAAAATGGGCCAGTGTGGGGTGTTCTAGGGAAGAAAAAGGGGCCGGTGTGGGGTCCTCTAGGGAAGAAAAAGGGGCCGGTGTGGGGTCCTCTAGGGAAGAAAAAGGGGCCGGTGTGGGGTCCTCTAGGGAAGAAAAAGGGGCCGGTGTGGGGTCCTCCAGGAAACAAATGGGCCGGTGTGGGGTCCTCTAGGAAACAAATGGACCGGTGTGGGGTCCTCTAGAAACAAATGGGCCGGTGTGGGGTCCTCTAGGGGGCTGGTGTGGGGACCTCTAGAGACAAATGGTCCGGTGTGGGGTCCTCTAGGGACAAATGGGCCGGTGTGGGGTCCTCTAGGAGACAAATGAAAAAAATGGACTGGTGTGGGGTCCTCTAGGAAACAAATGGACCGGTGTGGGGTCCTCTATGAAACAAATGGACCGGTGTGGGTCCTCTAGGGAAGAAAAATGGTCCGGTGTGGGTTCCTCTAGGGAAGAAAAAAGGGGCCGGTGTGGGGTCCTCTAGGGAAGAAAAAGGGGCCGGTGTGGGGTCCTCTAGGGAAGAAAAAGGGGCCGGTGTGTTATAAATGCCAGGACCGATTTCACAGAAGCAAAATTAAACATATAAGCTTGAACTCCAGTAAAACTTTGGTCATCTAGCATAACATTATTATTCATCATTCATACGTCACGTCAGAACCACAATATTGCATACAGTACTGAGCAACACCATTTCCCCCTTTTAGTTGTTGAGAAAGCTTTACTATGAATTCTCAGTTTGACCACCTAACTCTTAGAAACACACCAGAAACAGCACGCTTGATCTCTAGTCTAAAAAGTAACACAGGGTCTCTTGCTTCTAGTAACATCTATGTCCATAGACTCCTCAGGCAATACCCTATTGGTCTTGACCCAGTGTCATCCTCATAAATTATTATTTTAATACCCCAGGTAGACCAAAAGAACCTGGGGCGACACATCACACCAAACCCCACACACCCATTACATATGACCTGTTGGTCAGATGATGCATTCCGAATATACATCTTCTAGATCTGAATATTCATTGAGGGACTCATCATAAAGCAAGAGTGAATGAGCGCTCAGCTCAGCTCCTGTGTAACTGTGAGAGGGGCGTGTCAGGGCTGGGCCAGAGAGTGGACATACACAGGGAACACTAGTACTGTAGTAGCAACTCCTGCTGCTCTATGAAAATACCCATAACTATTGGAACCATGCTGTTAGGTATAGATGGATATCCTGTATGGGAACATTTGCATATGCTAAGGCCTTAAATATTCCATTCATTGATTATGCAAATACCCTTGAGGGTGCCAGACCGCAGACATAATCTGGCAGGGTTTGCTAGCTAGCTGCACTACCCTAGCATTGTCCTTTCATATGTGACAGAGGAGACACATAGACAGACCTCCAAAAACCTTACCTCCATTATGTTTTCTCGCGCCGTGACCCCCAGAATGTGAGTGCATATTTTGGGGTTTCATATGAAACCTGTTTTCTACATTTTCCCATGTTGCATCTGTGACATGCCCGTGAACAGAGTTTATATTATGGATCCACAGCGATGAAAAGTGTAATAACCGTTGTGAATGACATCAACAGTAATCAACAGTGATTCAGGGTCAGTGTAACCTGTCTGTGTGCTACATCTAAACTCCCATTTCTGACGCTCGTTTAATTGAAAACATCTGAGATCTGAAGAACGAGAATCTACATACATCTGAGATTACATTTAGAACAAAGAAGTGTAAAATCCATCAATTCAATTAGAAACTGAGGATTATTTAAGAAACAAAGAGTATAACTGCCAACGGCAGATTTCAAATAAGTTTCTACATACACCCACTGTACAGTGGGGCAATAAAGTATTTAGTCAGCCACCAATTGTGCAAGTTCTCCCACTTAAAAAGATGAGAGAGGCCTGTAATTTTCATTATAGGTAAACTTCAACTATGTCAGACAAAATGAGAAAAAAAATCCAGAAAATCACATTGTAGGATTTTTAATGAATGTATTTGCAAATTATGGTGGAAAATAAGTATTTGGTCACCTACAAACAAGCAAGATTTCTGGCTCTCACAGACCTGTAACTTCTTCTTTAAGAGGCCCCTCTGTCCTCCACTTGTTACCTGTATTAATGGCACCTGTTTGAACTTGTTATCAGTATAAAAGACACCTGTCCACAACCTCAAACAGTCACACTCCAAACTTCACTATGGCCAAGACAAAAGAGCTGTCAAAAGACACCATAAACCAAATTGTAGACCTGCAACAGGCTGGGAAGACTGAATCTGCAATAGGTAAGCAGCTTGGTTTGATGAAATCAACTGTGGGAGCAATTATTAGGAAATGGAAGACATACAAGACCATTGATAATCTCCCTCAATCTGGGGCTCCACGCAAGATCTCACCCCGTGGGGTCAAAATGATCACAAGAACGGTGAGCAAAAACCCCAGAACCACACAGGGGGACCTAGTGAATGACCTGCAGAGAGCTGGGACCAAAGTAACAAAGCATACCATCAGTAACACACTACGCCGCCAGGGACTCAAATCCTGCAGTGCCAGACATGTCCCCCTGCTTAAGCCAGTACATGTCCAGGCCCATCTGAAGTTTGCTAGAGAGCATTTGGATGATCCAGAAGAATATTGGGAGAATGTCATATGGTCAGATAAAACCAAAATATAACTTTTTGGTAAAAACTCAACTCGTTGTGTTTGGAGGACAAAGAATGCTGAGTTGCATCCAAAGAACACCATACCTACTGTGAAGCATAGGGGTGGAAACATCATGCGTTGGGGCTGTTTTTCTGCAAAGGGACCAGGACGACTGATCCGTGTAAAGGAAAGAATGAATGGGGCCATGTATCGTGAGATTTTGAGTGAAAACCTCCTTCCATCAGCAAGGGCATTGAAGATGAAATGTGGCTGGGTCTTTCAGCATGACAATGATCCCAAACACACCGCCCGGGCAACGAAGGCTTCGTAAGAAGCATTTCAAGGTCCTGGAGTGGCCTAGCCAGTCTCCAGATCTCAACCCCATAGAAAATCTTTGGAGGGAGTTGAAAGTCTGTGTTGCCCAGCAACAGCCTCCAAAACATCACTGCTCCAGAGGAGATCTGCATGGAGGAATGGGCCAAAATACCAGCAACAGTGTGTGAAAACCTTGTGAAGACTTACAGAAAACGTTTGACCTCTGCCATTGTCAACAAAGGGTATATAACAAAGTATTGAGATAAACTTTTGTTATTGACCAAATACTTATTTTCCACCATAATTTGCAAAAACATTCATTAAAAATCCTACAATGTGATTTTCTGGATTTTTTTTCTCTCATTTTGTCTGTCACAGTTGAAGTGTACCTATGTGTACCTGTGATGAAATTTCAGGCCTCTCTCATCTTTTTAAGTGGGAGAACTTGCGCAATTGGTGGCTGACTAAATACTTTTTTGCCCCACTGTATGTGCCACAGTATGCCAGGGTCTCATTTTATTTATTTATTTAAGAAACACTGCTACTGAAGAAGACCAAGATGTGAAAAACAAATCATAGTTTAATAATAACTCTTTGCGTTTGTACATATTGTATAAGAGTTAATTATTTCGTAAATGAAATGACAAAAAAATCCATTTGTTGTTTTTCAACAAGAAACAAGAAATTACTCTGAGCATACAGGTTAGCTTAGGGGTGATATTTTATTGTTGACAAGTAAAAAAAAATGTATGAAACAAAAATATTTAGATTTTTTTCAAGGACGAGGTGGACGCAAATCTCTGATGATGAGGCCTAAATGGATGGTATCGTTTTAAAAATAGATGTGTGGTACAAAGCATTTCCTTAGCAAGCGTTTGAGAGCTTTTTTGTCATGAATTTGTTATGAAAATGTTGGTTGACAAATAGGAAAACATAAATATTAAAAACATTTACCACATTTTACTTTATGAGTTAAACATTTAATATGCTGACTAAAAGCTTGCCACGACTCTCTATTCCTCTCCCTCTCTCGCTTTGCGTTAGCTAGAATCTTAAAGATGCATTCCCCGTGCACAGACTCACTCACGTCGAAAAACATTCCTGTAGCTTAAAGGGTTAAGAAATACACTTTGCATTACGTAGAAAAGATGCTGCTGCTTTGCAAATAATACAGACTCAAAACATGCAGTCACTGCGTTCATCAAACTGCACGGCTTATTAGCATGGAAGTAGCATTAAGATTTAATACAGAAAACCCCTAAGAGGCCTAAACAAAACCAACGTCTAATTCCTCACAAACAGGCACAACGCAAGATAGCACACAAAAGGCAACCGACACACAAGATTACACAAGTTACAAGATATGCTCTCAAACGCTGTACACACACATGCTACACTTCAAATGGAAGAATAAGACATAAAGAAACTAAGCAGATGTTGACAGAAAGTATTGATGAGCAAATGTTGGTATATTATGGTATATTATGGTATATTATTCTTCGTATATGTGTAATAATACAATAAAAACAGACCAAAGCTAGAACATTGTACAGTAAAATATGACCCCAAAAAATGCGTTATTTTCTACGAGTGTGTACACAACATTGCTGGGAAGTATTATTTTATTATGTCGGAATTAAAATGTTCACTACATTATCTTTCTCTTGTGTCATACTGGGAATACAGAGGCTTACGTCTTAAACGGCAGAGAATTCCACCACCTGACTCGACCCTTTCGCATTCTCGACACACTCCAAAAAGAGCTACCACTTTACAGAAACAAAGGGCTTGTCTAAAAAAAGAGAGAGGGAACGATAAATAGCGGCGCGACCGCAGTGACTGAAGATCGTAGTCCAAAAATCACACCTGACGTTTCAAACACTGGAAGCTACCCACATATATTCTGTCTGTCTCTCGCTCTCCTCCGTCTCTCTCTCTCTCTCCAGGGTGCTGGGTTATTAATGAGTCAGACACATAAAAAGCATCTGTGTGGACTGGGAGTGTCAGCCATCAAAAAGTCTGTTTTGAACCGTCTCTGTGCATGTTAGAGAATTATTCTCTTTTATAAGGACAAGAGACAATCAGTGATTGCCAGGACTTTCAAATGACCAGACCTTGAAGTCTCATTCACAGACACACTGTATGAATATTGTATGCAAAGTGTAGGAAGTTTGGCTGCCTAGAGGGAGAGGCTTGAAAACGGGTAGAGATTGGTGCTCGTAATGACTGTTTGCTAAGAAAAGAGTGTGTGTTTTGCGGTACAGAGTGTGTGTGTGTGACATATTTCCTGTAATTAATTGGATAGACCGATAGAACGGTTGTTATCATGTGTGTTTACCACCAGATTATACTGAAACACAGACAGTTAAGGTACTCTCCTTCTAAACCGAGGCTCACACAATAGTAACAGAACCTTACCACAACAAGTGAGACTTTCCTTGCCTCTGACACAAAACAGAGACACACATTACATTATACACAGAGACCTCTCGCTGTGTGATCGTCCCAGTGCCTCCCTGGACAGGTAACAAATAATGGGGGAACTCTGAAAATGTTTTTCGATGCACCTCTCCTGTCAGAGCAACAGTGACAGTGGCAGCCCAGCATCATCTCCTCTCCACCAAAACACAAAGAGCTGTTCACCTCCAACACTCTAAAACAGCATACAGGAAACTCTTTAAATAAGAAATACTCCAAAGTTTCACACATCTTCCTGCAAGGTGTGCCAGTGGAGAAACCCATCGAGCAAACAATGTTGATGTGGGCGAGGATAGATACTATATGTGGTGGATGCCTTAGTGAATAACAGATGGAGCACATCGGCTTCAAGAAGAGAATATGCTGAGGCCTGCAACTCTAGCAGGTCAAATCTGTGTACAGTACTGTCAAGAGGGGTGTCTGCCTGTTATACAAACAGTGTGAGATGTCCAGGCAGTGGTGCAAGCGCCTCAAACTTAATTCAACACCATTTTAGTTTCGGTCTTTCCCACTGAACCAAAGATAAATCCTCCGTAAGGCCATGCTATCATCTCTGGTCTATGTAAATCCTACCTTGACTCGATATATGTATGTTGCCAGAAATCCTCTTTCCCATCGTTAACATTAACATTATACCCTCCTGGAGGATGATCAATGACCAGAATGGGCCTAAAGTACACGCGATGTAGCGCAGGGTGGCAGATATTTCACTCCTCTCCTAGACAGCTGTGGGCTTGATGGGCGCCGGGAATGGGGCCATTTTAGTAGTTGATGTGTCCATCCTTGGCCGATATGTAATACTCGGCTACAGTCGGGGCCCGAACATGACAGAAAATCATTAGCCTCTATAGGCTGTTAACTGTCACATGAATGATTGAAGAGGCAGCGAGGCGTCCAGTTTTGTGTGTCAGTTAAACGTTTGTCCTTCCAAACGGGACCCCGCCGAGACCTATGACGAAGCAGCTTGGAGGAGGGCCACTCTCACCTTCAGACAGGGAAACCTGGTCTGCCATACTGCATGGTGATCAGGGGGAGGGAGAGGGTCAAGTGGAGCATATGGCGTCTGGTTTAAACATCAGCTTGTCTCTTTAAATAGAAGCGGATGGGTAAAGCAAAAGACCAGCCTGAGACAGTGAGACAGTGAGACCAGACACCAGTGTCTGTTCAGTGATCAGAACGCCTGGCTGGGTTACATACGTAGAACTATGATTCACCAAACAAACATCCGACTCAATCTGATACCAACTGTACTGTAAAAAAAAAAAAAAAAAAAAAAAGGGTCAATAAACAGGAAAAATAGAATGTCTCATTTTACATCTGGAAGGAGATAATAGGTTTGACACTAAAAAGCAAAGCCTGTTTATCTGCACTTGTCTCTACGTCTGAGAAGGCATGGCCAGGTTCTTTGGGTACCAACCAGATTCAAATCTCCTCTGACATTGAGCACCGCCAGCTATCTTTTCAATGCAGTCTCGGCCCTCTGTCCAGATGAGCTCCTCTGCTCTCGGTGGTTTTATAAAACCCTTCAACTGAAATGACATTCATCACCTTGTTTAGCCACTATGTAACATATACTGTGGCGGACTGGCGGTGGGGTTATTTTCTAACAGAGCAGAGTGAAGCACAATCTCCATAGGATTCCCCAGTGTCCTCTCAGCTCTCTGTGAGAAGGGCCTAACTTCTTCACAGACATGCAGACTGAGGGTCTCTAGGGGAGGCCCAGCCTGTCAAAGAGGACTGACTACAGAGACCATTATTTAAGATAACTCTGCCTTTCCCTTTCACCAGGCTTTCTCCATTCATTAAGGTTGTTAATGTTAAAAAATAATAAAATAATAAATCTCACCCAAAAGACCGTAAGAAATACAAGGAAGGGGAAAAGGTAGGAAATTGTCAAATTATAAATTAAGCCTCTGCTGCTTCAATTATTTGCTTCATTTCATAATAACATGTGGTTAATTATTCAAGGAGGTTCAAATAACTAGGTTAATGACATTCTAATAAAACAGACTAAGACATTTTGCTCCAGTTTATATTGCACTTGCATATATGAACAAAATATTTTCTTCAATTAAATCTTGAATTGTTATTTCTATCAAACATGAAACTTGACGGAAACACACGCTGTAATTTTACATTTAAAAAAAAGACGTGTCTCTCAGGCATCTTTTAAAAGCCAACAACAATAGTAACAACAGATGCCTCTCTGGGAGTACAATATACTCAGTCCCGCTCCCTCTGGTGTGAGACCAATTCATTTCCAGAAGTGGATCTGAAATTACACACAATGCACTCGGAGTGTGTGGGTGGGTGTGTGTATGCATCTCTGTCTGTGTGACAAACAAGCGCTCGTTCGCTCAGTGTATTCGCTTGGCACTGCAGCCCTACGAGGCATGATTACCGGACACAGAGTGATCCTTCAGCTCTCCGCCTGACACACTCGTGTGTCCCCCCACCCTTCTTCCTTCCCAATAAAAAAAAATATATATATTGCCAGTGTGTGTTATTTACTCCTAGTGGAGCGTCATTCTCTGCAATGTGTCCGCCTGCCAGGCTGATAAATAAAGCTGTTTTTCTTTTTACAGTGCCCGTGCCATTTACAGCTAATGTGTCTTCCTCCCCAACTGCTATTTATCAGCCTCTCTAGACGTTTGATGACTGGGTGAGGAGGCCCAACGCTCCCAATTTCATCACGACTATTTCTGCGCCGAGGTGAATGCGGTGGACGTAGCATTGTGGTGTCAGGGCAGATTTCACACTAGATCGGTATCGTCACGACAACGGACCAGGTTCGTAGCCATTGGCTGTCAAAGCTCCGGCGGCTAAAAGTTTGGCTTCTCCACTGTGAAGTTATGAACCAACTCAAATGTAAATCTCTAAGTCTTATTACGTTATACCATGAAGTCTGACTCCGTTTCCCCTGATAGAGGCGCAGGAGACTAACCACACTGGGTAGAATGTTCAATGATATTCCCCTCCGGCTGGAGTTCATGCCTACTTGGTTTCAACCGCCTTATTAAAACCAAAAAACGAGAGAGGAAACGTTCTGTCGTAATTCATGACACTTGGGCGCGTCCTCAAATTCCATTTTCAAACACTCGTCTTTCCTTGTCATAATGGATGTCAGATCCTCTGATGTAGCTCGTGGAGGAGCCTCTCACACCGAATAAGGTCTCACCCTCTTCCCGCATTTGAAGCTATCGCTCAACGCGATCCTGCGTTGTTTGACATCATAAAGGGGGGAGGAAGACACCGGCATCACCCGCCGAGAGCGCCAACCGGTTGGCGCTGAAATATCGTCAAATCACTTGTCCAAGACATTTCCCCTTATTAAGGCGGACTCCATGCAGGCTTAAAGACTGAGACAGGCCCTTTAGACGAGCTAACCAAGACGCAGTGTTACAGATGCGAGATCATACAGTAGGCCAGGCAATGCTTCAGAACAGCCTGCAGTGGCATGGTGCCATTTAAAGAGAAACAGTTACAACGTCAAGAAGAGGGCCCGATGCTGCCGACAGACAAGATGACAACAGAGCTCCTTTTAAAATCGCCCATCACTGGAAAGCTGGCAGATTTCAAACCAAAAGTCAGGGAAATCACTGGCAATCAGGCTAAACCTGGGATAGGGAATCCCTGCTGTGAAAGATTGAACGATGTTATTGATGTCCAGCACATGTGATAAGATAAAACAAAATCGCTCTTGGTTCTATCAAGTAGTTCCACAGGAGAGATCAGAGAGATACTGTATCACATACAGTACCGGCATTATATCATGTATCACACAGCTGCCAGTAAAAGGATGTGAACGATGATAACCAAGAGAACTCCTGTATATTTTAGTCTTTGTCTCATCTCCTCCCAGAGGTTCCCTCACCACCGTCTACCATGGGACACTGCCTGCTCTGCTCTGTCTCTAGCTCTCCTAATGGAAGAATTAACACTCCTTGTTAAGGTTGGCTGCTAACATAACCAGCCGAGGTATTGTCATCTGGTTCCTGAATTAGAAAGGCAGAAATGCTTCAACATTCCGGCACTCTGATGAGAGAGATTGTGTGTGTGTGTGTGTGTGTGCAAGCACGTGTGAGCGTGTGTGTTATTCCTAACGATGTGGCTGAGGGACAACGGCAGGGGGATGCTGAAGTGCTTGCTAGTTGTTTTTTGGGGGTGAGTTTGTAATCTCGGCAGATCATGTTTTCAACCCCTCAGATGAAGTAAAGCAGCTTTGGCAGCCGTGCGTTTCATCTCAGACACTGGGGTCCAAAACAAAGAGAAAGTCATTGATTGGATGATGAATTATTTAGAGACTGTGGAATGAACAGGCAGGAGTGTAGAGCAGGCAGGCAGGCTGGTTCATCTCTCCTTAAAGATAGGATTACAACCAAAAGTTGGCCCTAATTGTACTAATGTGTGTCATCACAAATTTGCAGAAATCAAATATTGATGTGGACGTGGAGACACAGCTGTGGCTGTGTGGCGCTGGGCTGTGACAGGACCAGAGAGGCGTTGTCATAAGGATCTATAGAAAGTTTGAAGCTATAGCGGATATGCTGTACCACAGAGATAGTATGTGCGTGTGCATGCATGTCTATCTTCTCCCAGCTATACACATCTGCCTCCCCTCACTTTCACAACAGCTCATAGAAAATAAATATTGACCTGAAAACTTTCAGAAAGTGGAACGAAATATCAACCTCAACATTGTTGATGTGGATTAATAGCAGTGAACAAAACTCACATCAAGCAAACATGAGCGTACCATGCCCCCACCACTGTTAATTCCTAATTTAACCACAGGGGGCGCTGATGTAATGTGTTTGCCAAGAGGGAGAGAGATAGGGAACAAGGACTATGGAGGCATGGCTACTGAGATGAGCACAGCTTCCTTTTTTTCAATATCCCCTCCTCATGAAATTTCATTTTGGATTGTAAATGTACAGTAATTTACTATCATAAATGTGTAATGGGCCCCTGAATCCAATGACATTGTGCTGGCTAATCAACTCATTTGAAAATGAATACAGATCTATTAAGTGGGAAGCTCAGTATTTCTGCGTAGTTCGAGAGTGGCGTGCCGTCAAACATGGGCACCACTTTTTATTCTAATCTGCGGCCCCAATTCCATTCCTACAGATTTTTTTTAATACAGCTGATGAATGAGATTAAATGTCTTTTAAATACTGATTTGTTTTGTCATTCCGATCTGATCTGTAATTGACTTTAAGAATAGAGGAATTAGATGAGTGTAGATGAGCCTCATTTCAGCTCATTTCCACAATGTGAATGCATGGGAAGTTAAAGACACTTTTTAGGGAAATCCATGTAGAAACAAGCAATGGGAGGAAATAAATTAAATTGCACCATGAAATCCAAACAATCTGAACCCGCTGAGCTGCTGAAATCCACAAAAACATACCGCCACGGTTTCTGTGTTGTATCTGTGAGAGACAGGGCCTGAGGCGCTACCTATAAACACTTAATCAAAGTTCAACTCAGAAAGTGACTGCAAGGGTGGGAAACTGATAGCAAATGGAAAATGATGACACTGACATGCATTCTTGCCTGTGTGTGTGTATGCGTATGCGTGTTGTGTTTGTGCACCGTCTCCGCCTTCTGGATGGTAGCGGGGTGACCGGGCCGTGGCTGACGTTCAGCTGAGCGCACCACCCTCTGGAGAGCCCTGTGGTTGCGGACGGTGCAATTGCCGTACCGATGGCGGTGTGGCAGCCCAATAGGATGCTCTCAATGGTGCATCCGTAGAAGTTTGTGAGGGTTTTAGTGGCCAAGCTGAATTTCTTGAGCCTCTTGAGGTTGAAGAGTCGCTGTTGCGCCCTCTTCACCACACTGTATGTGTGAAGGGACCATTTCACGTTTCGATGTGGATGGACGCATGCTCTCTCTACTGTCTCCTGTAGTCCATGATCAGCTCCTTCGTTTTGATGACGTTGAGGGAGAGGTTCATTTCCAGGCACCACTCCACCAGGGCCCTCACCTCCTCCCCGTAGGCGGTCTCGTCATTGTTGGTAATCAGACCTACCACTGTAGTGTCGTCAGCTAACTTGATGATTGAGTTTCCATTAGTTTTACTGTTTAGAAACAAATGCTCAGAATGTATCTAGTCTGCCCATTTGTAGGTGTCGTAAGTATTGTGTCATAAAATGTTGTCAGAAGTCTAGTATTTGGTCCCATATTTGTAGCACACAATAGGTGACAGACTTTCATGCGAATGTTCAAAAATGTGCATTTTCCCACCTGTGTGTTTTCACCAAATGGACTTGTTGCGGATAAAAAAACAATCTGTGTGTGATGATGAAGTACACACAGCATTTCCTTATTCGCTTAACTTTTCATGTATCGAATCAAAATCTAAAGTTCAATACGTTTGCATCACATTTTCTACTCTACCAATAGTTTTGTCACAAAAACTGTTGTGTTAAATAGCAAATGTGCCTGATCTGGTCTTGGCAAGCGCTCTTTAGCCAACAGCTCGCCGATACAGTGCAGTTAGGCTGCGTGGGTAGGCTAGTTTCCATTATTTTTGTTATATATATTTTTTGTTTATTTATTTAACCTTTATTTAACTAGGCAATTCAGTTAAGAACAAATTCTTATTTACAATGGCGGCCTACCTCGGCCAAACCCAGACGATGCTGGGCCAATTGTGCGCCGCCTTATGGGACTCCCAATCACGGCTGGTTGTGAGACAGCCGGGATTCAAACCAGGGTCTGTAGTGACGGCTCTTTTACCACAATTTGTTCTGTTACAGCTTGAATTTGAAATGGATTAAATTGAGATTGTCACTGGCCTACACACAATACCCCATAATCTCAAAATTATGGAATTATGTTTTTATTTTAATTTTAAATGAAAAGCTTAAATAAGTTCAGGAGTAAAGAATGTGCTTAACAAGTCACATAAATTGCATGGACTCACTCTGGGTGCAACATGATTTTTGAATCACTACTTCATCTCTGTACATCTCAGTCGAGCAGTGAATTTTAAACACATATTCAAGCACAAAGACCAGGGAGGTTTTCCAAGCAAAGAGCACCTGAAAAAAAAGCAGACCTTGAATGGATATTCAAGCATGGTGAATAATGACACTTTGGATGGTGTATCAATACACCCAGTCAGTACAACGATACAAGTGTCCTTCCAAACTCAGTTGCCAGAGAGGAAGGAAACCTCTCAGGGATTTCACCATGAGGTCAATGGTGACTTTAAAACAGTTACATAGTTTAGTGGCTTTGATAGGAGAAAACTGAGGATGGATCAGCAAGATTGTAGTTGATCCACAATACTAACCTAAAAGGAGTAAGCCTGTACAGAATACAAATATTTCAAAACATGCAACCTGTTTGCAATAAGGCAAAAGTAAAATAGTAAAAGAAAGTTTTTAAAAAAGTAAAACAAACAAATGTGGCAAAGAAATTAATTTTATGTCCTGAATACAAAGCGTTATGTTTGGAGCAAAACCAAGACAACACGTCACTGAGTACCACTCTTCATATTTTCAAGCATGGTGGTACTGAAGCTGCATCATGTTATGGGCATGCTTTCATCTGCAGGGACTACGGAGATTTTTAGAACAAAAATAAACAGAATCACAAGCAAAATCCTAGAGGGAAACCTTGTTTTGTCTGCTTTCCAACAGACACTTGGAGACAAATTCACCTTTCGGCAGGACAATAACCTAAAACACAAGGCCAAATATACACTGAGTGACAAAACATTAGGAACTGCTCTTTCCATGACATACTGTAGACTGATCAGTTGAATCCAGGTCCAAGCTATGATCCCTTATTGATGTCACTTGTTAAATCCACTTCAAATCAGTTTAGATGAAGTGGAGGAGACATGTTAAAGAAGGATCAAGCCTTGAGACAATAATTGAGAAATGGATTGTGTATGTGTGCCATTCAGATGGTTAATGGGCAAGACAAAATATTTAAGTGTCTTAAAATGGGGTATGGTAGTAGGTGCCAGGCGTAAAGGTATGAGTGCGTCAAGAACTGCAAGGCTGCAGGGTTTTTCATGCTCAACATGTTCACGACCCAAAGGACATCCAGCCAACTTGACACAACTGTGGGAAGCATTGGAGTCAACATGGGCCAGCATCCCTGTGGAATGCTTTCGACACGTGTAAAGTCCATGCCCCAACAAATTGAGGCTATTCTGAGGGGAAAAGGGGGGTGCACACTCAGTGTACACTGGAGTTGCTTACCAAGATGACATTGAATGTTCTTGAAAGGCCTAGTTATAGTTTTGACTTAAAATCAGCTTGAAAATCTTGAAAATAGCTGTCTAGCAATGATCAACAAACAACTTGACAATCTTGGTGTGCAAAGCTCTTACCCAGAAAGACTCTCGGCTCTAAAACAAATGTGTAAAAACATTTGAACTTTGTCAGGACAAGGTATTGGGTGTAGATGGGTGAGAGAAAAAATGTAATGTAATACATTTTGAATTCAGGCTGTAACACAACAAAATGTGGAATAAGTAAGGGGCTTGAATACTTTCCGAAGACACTATCAGTTATTTCACCGAGCCTAATAAACTGCATGGTTTGCCCGAGTCGTAGTGGGGAGGACCACACACCACATCATGGCGTGACTCCAAGTCCACTTCAATATGATGGTTATTATATCAATACTTGCACGTAAATTTGTTTCCACTTCCCTTTTGTCACATAATACATTTTACAGACACAAAAATATCCCACCATGTCTAACGAACAAATGATCTGTCGGCATTTACACTGAGTACACCAGACATTAGGAACACCTTCCCTAATATTGCGTTCCACGTGACATCAATAAGGGATCATAGCTTTCACCTGGATTCACCGGGTCAGTCTATATCATGTTTTGTATACTCGCTATATAACACTTTACCGCAACGTCCTGTTTCCATCACAGCTGTCTTTTTTACACGGTATGACTTTACTCACATATAAACTGTGGATGGAAACATGGTTAATGACTACATCAAGCTTGGGACTCTACTACAAACTCGTTGGATACATTTGCAGTTTGCTTTGGTTGTGTTTCAGATTAAGTTGTGTCATTTCTGGAGTCACTTTCATTGTAAATAAACAATGGAATATGCTTCTGAACCCTTCAACATTAGCCTAATGCGGATGCTACAGTGATTACAGACAATCATACATGAATCATGATGAGTGTGAAAGATTCACAAAGATCATGCCCCCAAAACATGCTAACCGCTCACCATTACCAATAACAGGGAGATTAGGATTTTCTTGGGGTTATGATAATTATGCATCTGTAACTTTCTGACGCATCATTATTCACAATTCATGCAGTATTTTCCGTAATCATGGTAGCTTCCAAATGAATGTAGACGTGTTCAGAAACTCTTATTTACAACTGACTCCAAAATTACACAATACATTATTTACCATTCACTTCTACTGGGCTCAACATAATCCGAAACACCAACCAAGCCAAACACCCAAAACAAACTGCAAATGCCTCCAACCAGTATGTAGAGTCACAAGCTTGATGTCGTCACCGTGCTAGAAATATGGCACCAAATACAAAACGTTTGACAAAATGTAATACACTAAGTAAAATGTTTCAAATACTTATGACACCTTCAAAATGGAGGGACTTGACACAAAGTGCTTTCATTTATAAACTGTAAAACAAATATATAAAAGGTGACACTTTGTACTGTCCAAAATCCAAAATGCTGTTGTACAGAGTCAAATGAAAGGGTTTAGCTTCACTGTCCCCATAAATACGTAGGGGATTGTATGTACTGTGCAGTTGCATGCAGTGGTGGCACTATAAACGTCTCTCTATCTGTCCCTCTCAATTCAAGGGGCTTTATTGGCATGGGAAACATATGTTAACATTGCCAAAGCCTCTCTCTCTCTCTCTCTCTGACTGGGGATGAGGAAGAAGTAATCTATCAGGACTAGTGGCGGTGGGGACAGGGAAGGGGCAGAGTGGGTTGGTTGGCAGGGGGGCTGGCTGGCTCAAGTCAAGCTGGATGCTGTAAAGTCTTTGTAATTAAGTCCAAGCTCCAAGACAAACGTGTCTTTAAGATTAGAACGTCTTTCCCCGCTTTCTTCAAAAGTCCTTTTCAACTTGATTTGCATGTGAAATCACATTCCACACCAAATATTAGCCTAGAACTATGAATATGGATTTAACAGTAGACTTAGACACAAAGTGTGCAAGACTTCCGTACTCCCTTTGCTTCCTGTATAATCTGATCAGTTAAATTCCAAGCAAAACAAAAGAGTAATACCTTCATAATTGAAGTCCCATCATAGCGGCTCTCTCTCTCTCTTTCTCCGTCCCTCCCCCATGGTATTCCTCTCTGGCCATGACATGAGGTGCTGAGATAGCCTCCACCTCTGCCCTTCCACAGAGCTGGAGCAGGCTGAAGCAGGACCCTCCTCGTTGAAACTCTGTCCAGACATGGCCAGCCTCTGGCCGGGATCCAGCGCAGGGCGGCCTGGCTTCTGTTGTGTGCGTCATTGCGCTGAGCATTCCCAGGTGTGTGGGCATTCATACATCTCAACCCTGCCGTGCCCCAACTCTACTCTTCCCTTGCACCCTGTTTCTCCCAAGTCATGTATTTTTATCCCTTTATTTACGTTTCATTTGACAAGGATATAACGTCTAACACATTGACACATTGAATAAAGCACCATCTGATGTGTTGAGCTTGCAACATAGTACATAATCCTCATGGGTGGTTGTCGTCACACAATGGGCTTTTTCCTGACCGCGCTAGAGTCCCTCAAGATCTACGGCCTGGAGTTTCTCCTGGTCTGGTGATGTGTTCAGGCTTTATCCATAAGAGGCGCTGTAGCAGGGACAGAACCAGAGCGGAGGCGCCAGTGAAGATGGACTCCAGGACTTAACCTTCCATTGTAGTGTGAACGACATGCCATCCACTCACCCAGACCGGGATGCTGCTGGCCAGATGCAAGAGGGTAGAGACTTCCAGGATGACACTGATTCGGACGTAACAAAGACCAACAGAAGGAAGCAGCAACCTCTGGGAAGGTGTATGGTTGGATAAACCAGACAAGCCAGTTGGCTGAAGGCAGTGAGTGTACATGTCACGTCGACAACATGTTTATGGTTTATGTTGAATGAATAAAGATCCTGTTTGCAATGCATATTTGCATTGTTTGTTCTCATGACTAGACGTTGATGTTCGCACTGTCGTTATTGTTCTGTGTGCCCTTTGGGTGGCCAGGACTCCTATTGTTTATTAGCTGCTCCAAGTGGAAGGAAACACAAGTAAACGATTAGATGGAAGAAGAGTGTGTGTATATGTGTGTGTATATGTGAGTGAGAGTGTGTGAGTGAGTGAGAGAGTGAGTGAGTGAGTGTGTGAGTGAGTGTGTGAGAGTGAGTGAGAGTAAGTGAGTGAGAGTGTGTGTGAATGAGTGAGTGAGTGAGTGTGTGTGAGAGAGTGAGTGAGTGAGAGAGTGTGTGAGAGAGTGAGAGTGTGTGAGAGAGTGAGAGAGTGTGTGAGACAGTGAGAGAGTGAGTGAGAAAGAGTGTGTGGGAGAGTGTGTGAGAGAGTGAGAGAGTGAGTGAGAGTGTGAGAGTGAGAGTGTGTTTGTGTGAGAGAGAGTGTGTGAGAGAGTGAGAGAGTGAGTGAGAGAGTGAGTGAGTGAGAGTGTGTGTGAGAGAGTGTGTGAGAGAGTGAGTGAGAGAGTGTGTGAGAGAGTGAGAGAGTGAGTGAGTGTGAGTGAGAGAGTGAGTGTGAGAGAGTGAGTGAGTGAGAGAGTGTGTGAGTGAGTGAGTGAGTGAGTGAGTGAGTGAGTGAGTGAGTGAGTGAGTGAGTGAGTGAGTGTGTGAGAGAGTGAGTGTGTGAGAGAGTGTGTGAGAGAGTGTGTGAGAGAGAGCATGCACAACTACTGTATGTTACAAAGGGAAAAATAAAAAAATGCTGCTCCACCCACTCTTATGACCAGAGTTTCAGACATGCCTGTATATCATAAACATAGTAAACATAGCCAGCATAGAAATATGCTTACATAACAAGACTAAAACATAGATATATTTTTGCTTCAAAATGTTCCTCACAATCGTGACAGTGAAGACTGCATTTCAACTAGGGGGGTACTGTACCATATCTTTGAACAACCAAACAAGTCAAGTGAAGTGCCTGGAGTGTTTTAAGTACTTTATCCTTAGAGCTTCATTGGCCTCGAATACAAAAAAAAAAAGACGAGAATGCAAACGAACTCCTCAACATGCCATTCAAATCACCTCAGAAAAGCAGAATACATTTAGCAACGTTTTCAAAATGCCAGACTGATAACTGGTGGTTTATAACACTGTTAAAGGAAAATATCATATTTTTTTTAAAGACAGAAGAGGGGAGGTTTTTGAAGCTTCTCGGCAAGGCATCGCATGGGGATTCCGTGAGCACATCATTTTGTTTAGAGTCCATTAGCAGCCAGTGACACAGCCTCCTCCTCCTTGCTCTAGTTTTCTTGTTGTCGGGTGGAGTGTCCTGAGGCGATAACAGCAGAGACACCCCCCCCCCTGTTCATTCAGCGATATGCGGGGGCCTCATTTTCCATCAGCAAAGCATGAAATCAGGAGAGAATGCCGCACACACACAACACGCCGCCTTTCGCAAGAGCCACGTCGCCTTGCTGACACACGCGCCGTAGTCTCTAAATAAACTTGAATTCTTGTGAGTGGAAGTCAAGAGGCTGCGAGGCTGACAATCCCAGTCTTATTACTGAGGAGCCGTGTGTAAACAGACTTTGAGTAATAGACAACGCTGTCTCGACCGTACGTCTGTCTGTCTGTCTGTCTGTCTGTCTGTCGCTAGGTCTAAACAGACACAGTGAAACGGCTGTACAACTACAGCATGAAATCATGGCACTTTTCTGATCCTGTGAGTATATATGAGGGTCTCCACTGGGGGGTTCTGAAGATGATAACGTCAGTCAAACAGGGAAATGGAGGGACTGGCATCTATGGTTTTAATGCACAAACATGCACACACACAACACTCACTCACTCACACAGACACACACTTCTCTTCCATCTACTGACGAACCAGACCTTTTATGAGGACAGATAACTGACAAACACTGCTGCAAAGAGTCTGTGGCAAGCGCGCACACACACCCACACACCCACCCACCCACCCGCACGCACGCACGCACACACACCCACCCACCCACCCGCACGCACGCACGCACGCACACCCACGCACGCACGCACGCACGCACACACACACACACACACACACACACACACACACACACACACACACACACACACACACACACACACACACACACACACACACACAGGGAGAGAGATCTTACTGCATTGACTGACAAAGACACTCTGCAATATGGATGACAAGAACAAAGCACACATAAAACTCAAGCCATGGTTAGACAATTTCCTGTTCAATAATGAATCGCCATCAGCACAGCAGCATCAACACACACACTGCTGTGTGTAAAAAGCACCACCACGCGCTCTCTCAGAGAGCAAAACTTCTATATTTAATCTGCCCCCTCGAACAACACGCACGCAAAGTCAAAACAAAATGGATGGCCAAGTTCTGTGGCATGCAAATCATCCAGACCACAGATACAAAAAGTTTATCCTCCTAGTATTTTCGTTTTATGATTGACAGGATTTAAAAAAAAAAGTGTAGATTATAAATATTTATAATTGAGTTGATATCTGCCGTCTTCCTTTTTGTATTTCGTGTTTGATTGAACATGGTAGAAAAGGCATAGGAAAGCGCTTTCATTTATGGAGCACAATACTAATGCATGCAGTCTGTACTGTCTATCAGCACATAAATAAAACCATCCCTGGGTGCAGCCGTAGCTTTAGTTCTTCGCCACAGCTAATGAGGGATAGTTTATTTTAGTTGGTGGAGTTTGGAGTCCTCCCCCTCCTCCTCTCTCTCCATTCCTCCCTCCTCCCCAACAACCTCCCTCTGTGGTAGTCTCCTCTACACTGAAGAGGTCACAGTGACGTCACCACGGGCTCTCAAAGTCCCTCTTATGGAAGGAGACAGTAGGGAACACTGGCCGGATCTCAGAGAATTACACTGGAAGTGAATCCAAGCATGTTTGGGACTGCGGCCCAGATACTGAATGGCAAACATGGACAGGACTGTAAAGTGTTGTACGGCGAGCTAACTTGGCTATTCTCTACCACACACACACACACACACACACACACACACACACACACACACACACACACACACACACTGTTAGGCATATTTACCACCAGTCTGTCCCCGTGGCCAGATGTGTTGTATAACTGGTGTGATTTAACAAGAAAACACACACACACACACACCACCATCCAACAACTGTTTCCAGTATCAGCCCCTGTCCTCTCTCTCTCTCTCCTCTCTCTACTTCCATTACAGGAGAGTTATTCCCCAACAGTGGGCTACATTCATCTGAGAATGCTGCTGTGGGGCGAGGAATTTGGACGTGACCACAAAGGCTTCATTATTCTGCTGCTGTGTGTTTGGAGATACAAGAGGTGAGGCAGGAGTAGAGAGTTAGGCAAGGAGAGTTGAGGGAGGAGAGGTAGGAGAGGAGAGGTAGGAGAGGTAGGATGGTTGAGGGAGGAGAGGAGCAGTAGGAGAGTTGAGGGAGGAGAGGTTGGAGAGGAGAGTTGAGGGAGGAGAGGTAGGAGAGTTGAGGGAGGAGAGGTAGAGGGAGGAGAGTTGAGGGAGGAGAGGTTGGAGAGGAGAGGTATGAGAGTTGAGGGAGGAGAGGTTGGAGAGGAAAGGTAGGAGAGGTGAGGTAGGAGAGGTAGGATGGTTGAGGGAGGAGAGGAAAGGTAGGAGAGGAGAGGTAGGAGAGTTGGGGAGGAGAGGAGAAGGAGGAGAGTTGAGGGAGGAGAGGTAGGAGAGTTGAGGGAGGAGAGGGAGGAGAGGTAGACGTAGGAGAGTTGAGGGAGGAGGGGGAGGAGAGGTAGAGGTTGGAGAAGAGAGGGAGGAGAGGTAGGAGAGTTGGGGGAGGGGAGGAGAGGTAGAGGGAGAGGTTCGAGAGGAGAGGGAGGAGAGTTGAGGGAGGAGAGTTGAGGGAGGAGAAGTAGAGGGAGGTGAGGTAGGAGAGGTAGAGGGAGGAGAGTTGAGGGAGGAGAGGTAGGAGAGTTGAGGGAGGAGAGGTAGAGGTAGGAGAGTTGAGGGAGGAGAGGGATGAGAGGGAGGAGAGGTAGAGGGAGGAGGGTTGAGGGAGGAGAGGTTGGAGAGGAGAGGGAGGAGAGTTGAGGGATGAGAGGTTGGAGAGGAGAGGAGAGGAGAGGAGGAGAGTTAAGGGAGGAGAGGTAAGAGGAGAGGAGAGGTATGAAAGTTGAGGGAGGAGAGTTGAGAGAGGAGAGGCATGAATGGAAAAGCATGAGAGGAGAGGGAGGACAGGAGAGGTAGGAGAGTTGAGGGAGGAGAGGTAGGAAAGGAGAGGTAGGAGAGGCATGAGAGGAGAGGAAGGAGAGTTGAGGGAAGAGAGGAGAGGCATGAGAGGAGATGTAGGAGAGGTAGGAGAGTTGAGGGAGGAGAGGAGAGGTAGGAAAGGAGAGGAGAGGTAGGAGAGGCATGAGAGGAGAGGCATGAGAGGAGAGGTAGGAGAGTTGATGGAGGAGAGGAGAGGCATGAGAGGAGAGGTAGGAGAGTTGATGGAGGAAAGGAGAGGCATGAGAGGAGAGGTAGGAGAGTTTAGGGAGGAGGGTTGAGGGAGGAGAGTTGAGGGAGGAGAGTTGAGAGAAGAGAGTTGAGGTAGAAGAGGCACGAGAGGAGAGGTATGAGAGTAAAGGCATGAGAGGAGAGGTATGAGAGGAGAGGTGTGAGAGGCATGAGAGGAGAGGTATGAGAGGAAATGCATGAGAGGAGAGGTATGAGAGGAGAGGTATGAGAGGAGAGGTATGAGAGTAAAGGCATGAGAGGAGATGCATGAGAGGAGAGGTATGAGAGGAGAGGTATGAGAGGAAAGGTATGAGAGGAGAGTTATGAGCGGCATGAGAGGAGAGGCATGAGAAGAGAGGCATGAGAAGGGAGGCATGAGAGGAGAGGTATGAGAGGAAATGCATGAGAGGAGAGGGAGGAGAGGAAAGGTATGAAAGGAAATGCATGAGAGGAGAGGGAGGAGAGTTGAGGGAGGAGAGGAAAGGCATGAGAGGAGAGGGAGGAGAGTTAAGGGAGGAGAGTTGAGAGAGGAGAGGCATGAGAGGAAAAGCATGAGAGTAGAGGGAGGAGAGTTGAGTGAGGAGAGGAAAGGCATGGGAGGAGAGAGAGCAGAGTTGAGGGAGGAGAGGAAAGGCATGAGAGGAGAGGGAGGAGAGTTGAGGGAGGAGAGTTGAGAGAGAAGAGGCATGAGAGGAAAAGCATGAGAGTAGAGTGAGAGTTGAGTGAGGAGAGGAAAGGCATGAGAGGAGAGGGAGGAGAGTTGAGGGAGGAGAGTTGAGGGAGGAGAGAGTTGAGGGAGGAGAGGTAGTAGAGGAAAGGCATGATCAGGTCTCAGGGATCATGTCAGCTGGTCGGTCTTGTTACACACCCAGTCAGACCTCCAGATTTGGAATAAAATGGTGCCGCATGTCAGATGGACTGTGTGTGTGTTTGTGTGTGTGTGTGTGTGTGTGTGTGTGTGTGTGTGTGTGTGTGTGTGTGTGTGTGTGTGTGTGTGTGTGTGTGTTGGGGGTGAGAGAGACACACCCTTGTCTCTTTGCTCAGATGAACAAATGTCACCTCAAAAGCAGGCATGAGAGGAGAGGTAGGAGAGTTGAGGGAGGAGAGGAGAAGTATGAGAGGAGAGGGAGGAGAGGTAGGAGAGTTGAGGGAGGAGAGTTGAGGCATGAGAGGAGAAGGAGGAGAGGTAGGAGAGTTGAGGTAGGAGAGGTCGGAGAGTTGAGGGAGGAGAGGTAGGAGAGGAGGGAGGAGAGGTAGGAGAGTTGAGGGAGGAGAAGGAGGAGAGTTGAGGGAGGAAAGGTAGGAGAGGAAAGGTAGGAGAGTTGAGGGAGAAGAGCAGAGGTAGGAAAGGAGAGGTAGGAGAGGCATGAGATTAGAGGTATGAGAGGCAGGAGAGGAGAGGCATGAGAGGAGAGGTATAAGAGTTGAGGTATGAGAGGAGAGGTATGAGAGGAAAGTCATGAGAGGAGACGTGAGGGAGGAGAGGGAGGAGAGGAAAGGGAGGAGAGGAAAGGCATGAGAGGAGAGGGAGGAGAGGAGTGGGAGGAGAGTTTAGGGAGGAGAGGAAAGGCATGAGAGGAGAGGGAGGAGAGGGAGGAGAGTTGAGGGAGGAGAGAGTTGAGGGAGGAGAGGTAGAAGAGAAAAGGCATGATCAGGTCTCAGGGATCATGTCAGCTGGTCGGTCTTGTTACACACCCAGTCAGACCTCCAGATTGTGAATAAAATGGTGCCGCATGTCAGATGGACTGTGTGTGTGTGTGTGTGCGTGTGCGTGCGTGTGCATGTGTGTGTGTGTGTGTGTGTGTGTTGGGGGTGAGAGAGACACACCCTTGTCTCTTTGCTCAGATGAACAAATGTCACCTCAAAAGCAGGCATGAGAGGAGAGGTAGGAGAGTTGAGGGAGGAGAGGAGAGGTATGAGAGTGCCATACTGAGAGGGTCAGAGGTAGGAGAGTTGAGGGAGGAGAGTTGAGGCATGAGAGAAGAAGGAGGAGAGGTAGGAGAGTTGAGGTAGGAGAGGTCGGAGGGTTGAGGGAGGAGAGGTAGGAGAGTTGAGGGAGGAGAGGTAGGAGAGTTGAGGGAGGAGAAGGAGGAGAGTTGAGGGAGGAAAGGTAGGAGAGGAGAGGCATGAGAGGAGAGGTATAAGAGTTGAGGTATGAGAGGAGAGGTATGAGAGGAAAGTCATGAGAGGAGACGTGAGGGAGGAGAGGGAGGAGAGGGAGGAGAGGGAGGAGAGGGAGGAGAGGAAAGGCATGAGAGGAGAGGGAGGAGAGTTGAGGGAGGAGAGGAAAGGCATGAGAGAGTTGAGGGAGGAGAGCAGAGGTAGGAAAGGAGAGGTAGGAGAGGCAGGAGATTAGAGGTATGAGAGGCAGGAGAGGAGAGGTAGGAGAGGCAGGAGAGGAGAGGCATGAGAGGAGAGGTATAAGAGTTGAGGTATGAGAGGAGAGGTATGAGAGGAAAGTCATGAGAGGAGAGGTATAAGAGTTGAGGTATGAGAGGAGAGGTATGAGAGGAAAGTCATGAGAGGAGACGTGAGGGAGGAGAGGGAGGAGAGTTGAGTGAGGAGAGGAAAGGCATGAGAGGAGAGGGAGGAGAGGGAGGAGAGTTAAGGGAGGAGAGAGTTGAGGGAGGAGAGGTAGAAGAGAAAAGGCATGATCAGGTCTCAGGGATCATGTCAGCTGGTCGGTCTTGTTACACACCCAGTCAGACCTCCAGATTGTGGATAAAATGGTGCCGCATGTCAGATGGACTGTGTGTGTGTGTGTGTGTGTGTGTGTGTGTGTGTGTGTGTGTGTGTGTGTGTGTGTGTGTGTGTGTGTGTGTGTGTGTGTGTGTGTGTGTGTGTGTGTGTGTGTGTGTGTGTGTGTGTGTGTGTTGGGGGTGAGAGAGACACATCCTTGTCTCTTTGCTCAGATGTACAAATGTCACCTAAAAGTGCTCTCTACTTATAAATGCACTACATTGAGAAATGTCACATTTTGCAGTTATTGGCTTTATTCTGACTACCAGGTAACTATAGAAATGAAAATAACAATAACAAAAGACACAATCCTACTGTATACTGTTGACTTTAGATTTGGATCAATCTGTAAGGCTACTGAGACTGTAATACTGAGACTGTCATACTGAGGCTGCCATAGTGAGGCTGTCATACTGAGTGCCATACTGAGACTGCCATACTGACACTGTCATACTGCCATACTGGGAATGTCATACTGAGACTGCCATACTGAGGCTGCCATACTGACACTGTCATACTGCCATACTGGGAATGTCATACTGAGACTGCCATACTGAGGCTGCCATACTGACACTGTCATACTGCCATACTGAGACTGCCATAATGAGACTGCCATACTGACATACTGTGGATGCCATACTGAGGCTGCCATACTGACATACTGACACTGTCATACTGAGACTGTCATACTGAGACTGCCATACTGACATACTGAGACTGTCATACTGTCATACTGAGACTGCCATACTGACATACTGAGACGGTCATACTGACATACTGAGACTGTCATACTGAGACTGTCATACTGAGACTGTCATACTGAGACTGCCATACTGACATACTGAGACTGTCATACTGACATACTGAGACTGCCATACTGAGGCTGCCATACTGAGGCTGTCATACTGAGACTGCCATACTGAGACTGTCATACTGAGACTGTCATACCGAGACTGCCATACTGAGCCTGTCATACTGAGACTGTCATACTGAGTCTGCCATACTCAGGCTGTCATAATGAGGCTGTCACACTGAGATGCCATAATGAGACTGCCATACTGCCATACTGAGACTGTCAAACTGAGACTGTCAAACTGAGACTGCCATACTGAGACTGTCATGCTGAGAATGTCATACTGAGACTGTCATACCGAGACTGCCATACTGAGCCTGTCATACCGAGACTGCCATACTGAGCCTGTCATACTGAGACTGCCATACTGAGACTGCCATGCAGAGAATGTCATACTGAGCCTGTCATACCAAGACTGCCATACTGAGCCTGTCATACTGACATACTGAGACACTCATACTGAGACTGTCATACTGACATACAGAGACTGCCATAATGTCATACTGAGACTGCCATACTGACATACTGAGGCTGCCATACTGAGGCTGCCATACTGACATACTGAGACAGTCATACTGACATACTGAGACTGTCATACTAAGACTGCCATACTGAGACTGCCATACTGACAAACTGAGACAGTCATACTGAGGCTGCCATACTGAGACTGCCATACTGAGTCTGTCATATTGACATACTGAGACTGCCATACTGAGACTGTCATACTGAGACTGCCATACTGAGACTGCCATACTGAGGCTGTCATACTGAGACTGCCATACTGAGGCTGCCATACTGAGACTGTCATACTGACGTACTGAGACTGTCATACCGAGACTGCCATACTGAGACTGTCATACTGACAAACTGAGACAGTCATACTGAGGCTGCCATACTGAGACTGCCATACTGAGTCTGTCATATTGACATACTGAGACTGCCATACTGAGACTGTCATACTGAGACTGCCATACTGAGACTGCCATACTGAGGCTGTCATACTGAGACTGCCATACTGAGGCTGCCATACTGAGACTGTCATACTGACATACTGAGACTGTCATACCGAGACTGCCATACTGAGACTGTCATACTGAGACTGCCATACTGAGACTGTCAAACTGACATACTGAGACTGTCATACTGAGACTGACATACTGAGACACTCATACTGAGACACTCATACTGAGACACTCATACTGAGATGCCATACTGAGACTGCCATACTGTTAAACTGAGACTGTCATACTGAGGCTGCCACACTGAGGCTGCCATACTGTCATACTGAGGCTGTCATAATGAGGCTGTCATACTGGGACTGTCATACTGAGATGCCATACTGTTAAACTGAGACTGTCATACTGAGGCTGCCACACTGAGGCTGCCATACTGTCATACTGAGGCTGTCATAATGAGGCTGTCATACTGAGACTGTCATACTGAGACTGCCATACTGAGACTGCCATACTGAGGCTGTCATACTGAGACTGACATACTGAGACTGCCATACTGAGACTACCATACTGAGGCTGTCATACTGAGACTGCCATACTGAGGCTGCCATACTGAGACTGACATACTGAGACTGCCATACTGAGACTACCATACTGAGGCTGTCATACTGAGACTGCCATACTGAGGCTGCCATACTGAGACTGTCATACTGACGTACTGAGACTGTCATACCGAGACTGCCATACTGAGACTGTCATACTGAGACTGCCATACTGAGTCTGTCATACTGACATACTGAGACCGCCATACTGAGACTGTCATACTGAGACTGCCATACTGAGACTGCCATACTGAGGCTGTCATACTGAGACTGCCATACTGAGGCTGCCATACTGAGACTGCCATACTGAGTCTGTCATACTGACATACTGAGACCGCCATACTGAGACTGTCATACTGAGACTGCCATACTGAGACTGCCATACTGAGGCTGTCATACTGAGACTGCCATACTGAGGCTGCCATACTGAGACTGTCATACTGACGTACTGAGACTGTCATACCGAGACTGCCATACTGAGACTGTCATACTGAGACTGCCATACTGAGACTGTCAAACTGACATACTGAGACTGTCATACTGAGACTGACATACTGAGACACTCATACTGAGACACTCATACTGAGACACTCATACTGAGATGCCATACTGAGACTGCCATACTGTTAAACTGAGACTGTCATACTGAGGCTGCCACACTGAGGCTGCCATACTGTCATACTGAGGCTGTCATAATGAGGCTGTCATACTGAGACTGTCATACTGAGATGCCATACTGTTAAACTGAGACTGTCATACTGAGGCTGCCACACTGAGGCTGCCATACTGTCATACTGAGGCTGTCATAATGAGGCTGTCATACTGAGACTGTCATACTGAGACTGCCATACTGAGACTGCCATACTGAGGCTGTCATACTGAGACTGCCATACTGAGACTGCCATACTGAGACTGCCATACTGAGGCTGTCATACTGAGACTGCCATACTGAGGCTGCCATACTGAGGCTGTCATACTGAGACTGCCATACTGAGGCTGCCATACTGAGGCTGTCATACTGACGTACTGAGACTGTCATACCGAGACTGCCATACTGAGACTGTCATACTGAGACTGCCATACTGAGACTGTCAAACTGACATACTGAGACTGTCATACTGAGACTGACATACTGAGACACTCATACTGAGACACTCATACTGAGACTGCCATACTGAGACTGTCATACTGAGACTGCCATACTGAGACTGCCATACTGAGGCTGTCATACTGAGACTGCCATACTGAGGCTGCCATACTGAGACTGTCATACTGACGTACTGAGACTGTCATACCGAGACTGCCATACTGAGACTGTCATACTGAGACTGCCATACTGAGACTGTCAAACTGACATACTGAGACTGTCATACTGAGACTGACATACTGAGACACTCATACTGAGACACTCATACTGAGACACTCATACTGAGATGCCATACTGAGACTGCCATACTGTTAAACTGAGACTGTCATACTGAGGCTGCCACACTGAGGCTGCCATACTGTCATACTGAGGCTGTCATAATGAGACTGTCATACTGAGATGCCATACTGAGAATGCCATACTGACATACTGAGACTGCCATACTGAGACTGTCATACTGAGACTGCCATACTGAGGCCGTCATACTGAGACTGTCAAACTGACATACTGAGACTGTCATACTGAGACTGCCATACTGAGACTGTCATACTGAGACTGACATACTGAGCCTGTCATACTGAGACTGCCATACTGAGACTGTCATACTGACATACTGAGACTGTCATACTGAGACTGACATACTGAGCCTGTCATACTGAGACTGCAATACTGAGACTGTCATACTGACATACTGAGACTGTCATACCGAGACTGACATACTGAGCCTGTCATACTGAGACTGCCATACTGAGACTGCCGTACTGAGACTGTCATACTGACATACTGAGACTGTCATACTGAGACTGACATACTGACATACTGGGAATGTCATACTGAGACTGCCATACTGTCATACTGAGACTGCCATACTTAGACTGCTATACTGAGGCTGCCATACTGACATACTGAGACTGTCATACTGACATGCTGAGACTGTCATACGGAGACTGTCATACTGAGACTGCCATACTGAGGCTGACAACACACCAGGTGATGCCTTCTAACTCCAAAAAGTCCCAAAAACCTAACCCAGACCAGACCTTCAACGCCATCATCAATTTGACTCTTTGATATTTCATCACGGGGTAAAACCCATGGCGGCTACAGCACTGAGTAGACAACAGACAAAACAAAGAGCCTTACAATCGACTGAAGTTCTGTCAGGCGTTGTCAACATCACAAACCGCGCCCTCTGATGGTAAAACAAAACAATAAAACAGATTTAGCTTGTGATGCCGATAAGAGAACAACAAATATACCTGCTAGCTTCCATATCATAAACCATGGAAATATAACACTGCCCGGATTTATTTCACAGCCATACTGTAAACTCCACGCAATCACACAGAGCATTAGAATTTAAAGCAAGCATGAAATGCAAACCCTTCAAGCAGATTAAATTCTACAATCAAGCAGGCCAAGTAAATGATGTGGCGACAGGGGGCCCACAGTAATTAGCATGCAGGCTAGTGTTAGTGCAATTATGGAAAGCAGACAGTTGGATCACAAGGGCCAGGGACAGGAGGGAAAGGACCACTATTTCCATATTATTCCAGGGGACACCCGTGTGTGTGTGTGTGTACTAGGTGGCGGTCATGGGGGTGTCTAGGTGTGTTTTTTTGCATTCATTTGCATGTGGGCTTCATGGGGATTTAAAAAAAATGATATATATTTTTTTAAATGTAACCTTTATTTAACTAGGCAAGTCAGTTAAGAACACATTATTATTTACAATGACGGCCTACAAGGTTGTCATTTCAAGGTTAATGGAAACTCAACTTTGTCTTTTGCGATTGAGCCGTGGTGCGAAAGGCTGGTGAGCCAGCCAATCCATTCAGAAGAAAATAAATAGAAAAACACAATGTTCCTCATAAAAACACTCGAGCTGCTTAGGGGAATCACAAAACGTTTACGGGTAAACAACCCCAGAGTGGAAACACTTCTGGGAAAAATAAAAGACACACATTTGGGCAAATCTCTCAGGTGTAGCCGAGCCATCAAAGCCTCCATGACTGTGTGTATGTCAAACATGGCAGAAAGACCACCTGGAGACCAGAAATGACACTCATTTGAGAGTAAATTACCCAAACAATCATGCCAGGGACTTGCATTTAGTCTCTTGATGTTTCCCCGGTGGGGTTAAATGTGAACGCCTCTAATTCAAAACAGGGACGGAGGCAATACCAACACAACACAAACACAACGGCAGTACACACCACAACAAGAAGAAGCCTAGTGGGATACAGCCGAGGAAACAGCCTTGACTGTCAACTGGCTGCCTGCCACACCTCTCAAAGAGGCGGCAGGTCCTCCTCATACAAAACAGGTATTTTGTCATTACTCTACAGTAGCTCTATATGAAGCCTCATCCACTTGAACAGTGGGAGTCTCTCCACTTGTACAGTGCTGACTAGGCCTGGGCGACTTCCCCAGTAGTAGTACACAACAGACTACAGCCCTGCACGGTACAATCACTGTGTCCAGCACATTACGGTGGAACAGGAAGCATATGTAAAGCCTACCCCCCTGTTTGCCTGTTACTTAAGACTTTGTCAGATCCCCCATCGGGCCGTGTGGGTTTAGGCCTAGGGCTTCACACACTGTTCGTGTTTCAGCATCCAGCAGTAGCTGGTAGATAGAGGTATTGTACACTCACATACATGGCATACATTGTTGCAGAGAAAAGGCCCTACACATCTAACCTCGAACACGCCTACTGTAGGACGCCACTCATTTACCAGCTCTCTCTCTCACACGCACACACTAGCGCATTGTTATTAAAACGTACTCATCGACGGCAGAGCGACAGCGAGAGGGAAAAGCAGCAGTGACACCTTGGCATTCCGTCACAGGATAAAATAGAGGAGAATGAGGGGACTGTGTCAGTGGCTCTGTCTGCTTCGAAAAGCTCCCATCAGACACACACAAACATGACAAGATCATTGTTATGAACAGTGCTCATAGATACGCTGGCAGGGCCACAGAGAAGAGAGTGGTTAAAGCAAGAGTGACACCTTGGCATTCTGTCACATTCTGTAACCTCTCCTGTTGTCTCCGTTCACAACAAAACAGCAGGCTCTCTGTGTGGACAGCAAACCCCGACATGTGCTTCTCTGTTAGGGTGGATGAGCAATGGTGTCTTGTGGAAGAGAAGATTTCAGAGAAGTGTAATAAATAGATGCAAACGCATCATAAATGTACACTCATGTACAGTGCACAAATAAATACTATCTGGACCGCAATACATTACTGTTTTGAAAGCAATTTATTTTCAGATTAATGGATTTGCATATCTGCGTCAGATTTTCTAATTGTATCCTTTCACATGTATTGCTGGTTTGAGTAACACCTTGTGAATTTGCTCACTTACCAATATTCTGACAACTGAAATCACTGAATTACTGGGTTCAAAATCAAATCACCATATCGAATGCATGTACTGGCATGTACTGGTACATACAGCACCATATGAACATTATCGCCCATAGGCTTCCTGGAAACAGTCCAAGCAAGTCAAGCAGGTAAATGTTGGCTTTCTCTCGCATCTACTAATATTGTAAAGCAGAGGAAACTAGGCCTAATCAGGAGTATAGTCGTGGTATGGTGTGTGTATGTGTGTGTGCGCAAGTGTGTGTATGTAATATGTCTTATGGCTTGAGGGTGGAAGTTGTTTAGAAGCCTTTTGGACCTAGACTTGGCACTCCGGTACCACTTGCCGTGCAGTAGCAGAGAGAACAGTCTATGACTTGGGTGGGTCTTTGACAATTTTTAGGTCCTTCCTCTGACACCGTCTGGTACAGAGGTCCTGTATGGCAGGAAGCTTGGCCAAGGTGATGCACTGGGCCGTACGCACTACCCTCTACCATACCAGGCAGTGATGCAAACCAACCAGGATGCTCTCAATGGTGGAGCTGAGAAGCCATTTGAGTATCTGAGGACCATTGCCAAATCTTTTTAGTCTCCTGAGGGGGAATAGGTTTTGTCGTGCCCTCTTCATGACTGTCTTTGTGTGCTTGGACCATGTTAGTTTGTTGGTGATGTGGACGCCAAGGAACTTGAAGCTCTCAACCTGCTCCACTACAGCCCCGTCGAGGAGAATGGGGAGGCATGCTTGGACCTCCTTTTCCTGTAGTCCACAATCATCTCCTTTGTCTTGATCACGTTGAGGGAGAGGTTGTTGTCCTTGGACCACACGGCCAGGTCTCTGACCTCCAGTTTTTAATGTCCCGTTGGTAGGATATACGTGCTTTCAGTTCGTCCCATTTCTTATCCAGCGATTAAACATTAGCTAGCAGGATGAAAGGCAAAGGCAGATTAGCCACAAGTAGCCTGATCCTCACAAGGCACACTGATCTTTTTCCGCTAAATCTGTTTCCTTCTCCAGCGGCAGGTAGCCTAGTGGTTAGAGCGTTGGACTAGTAACCGGAAGGTTGCAAGATCAAATCCTGGGCTGACAAGGTGAAAATCTGTTGTTCTGCCCCTGAACAGGGCAGTTAACCCACTATTCCTAGGCTTTCATTGAAAATAAGAATTTGTTCTTATCTGACTTGCCTAGTTATATAAAAAATAAATTAATACATTTTTTTTTAAATGGCGGGGATCTGGGCCTGGTCGGGTGTCTGTAGTATATCCTCATTGAGGACAGGCCTACTCATTGAGGACAGGCCTACTCATTGAAGAAAAACTCTTTGTCTAATCTGAGGTGGGTAATTGCAGTTCTGATGTCCAGAAGCTCTTTTCGGCCATAAGATTGCATATTTTGCATATATTTAACTGGTGGCATTGTCATGCTGGAGGGTCATGTCAGGACGAACCTGCCGGAAGGGTATCACATGTGGGAGGATGTCTTCCCTGTAACGCACAGCATTGAGATTGCCTGCAAAGTATTCAGACCCTTTACTCAGGACTTTGTTGATACAACTTTGGCAGTGATTACAGCCTTGAGTCTTATTTGGCATGACACAAGCTTAGCACACCTGTATTTGGGGAGGTTCTCCCATTCTTCTCTGCAGATCCTCTCAAGTTGTGTCAGGTTGGATGGGGAGCATCGCTACACAGCTATTTACAGGTCTTTGCAGAGATGTTTGATCAAGTCCGGGCTCTAGCTGAGCTACTCAAGGACATTCAGAGTCTTGTCCCAAAGCCACTCCTGCATTGTCCTGTTGGAAGGTGAACCTTCGACCCAGTCTGAGGTCATGAGCGCTCAGGAGCAGGTTTTCATCAAGGATCTCTCATTACTTTGCTCCGTTAATCTTTTCTTCGATCATGACTAGTCTCTCAGTCCATACCGCTGAAAAACATCCCCACAGTATTATGCTGCCACCACCATGCTTCACCATAGGGATGGTACCAGGTTTCCTCCAGATGTAATGCTTGGCATTCAGACCAAAGAGTTCAATCTTGGTTTATTCAGACCAGAGAATCTTGTTTCTCATGGTCTGAGGGTCTTTAGGTTCCTTTTCACAAACTCCAAGCAGGCTGTCATGTACCTTTTACTGAGGAGTGGCTTCAGTCTGGCCACTCTACCATAAAGGCCTAATTGGTGGAGTGTTGCAGAGATGGTTGTCCTTCTGTAAGCTTCCCCCATCTCTACAGAGGAACTCTTGCAGAGTGACCATCGGGTTCTTGGTCACCTCCCTGACCAAAACCCTTTCCCACCCGATTGCTCAGTTTGACAGGGCGGCCAGCTCTATGACGAGTCTTGGTGGTTCCAAATTTCTTCAATTTATAAATGATGGAGGCCAATATGTTCTTGGGGACCTTCAATGCTGCAGACATTTGTTGGTATCTTTCCCCAGATCTGTGCATTGACTATAACCTATCTTGGAGCTCATACGGACAATTCCTTCAACCTCATGGCTTTTTTTTTAATATAAACAGGTGTGTGCCTTTACAAATAATTTCCAATCAATTTAATTTCCCACAGGTGGACTCCAATCAAGTTGTAGAAACATCTCAAGGATGATGTGGCGGCAGGTAGCCTAGTTGTTAGAGCATTTGGCCAGTAAGTGAAAGGATGTTATATCAAATCCCAGAGCTGACATAGTAAAAATATGTCATTCTGCCCCTGAACAAGGCAGTTAACCCACTGTTCCTAGGCCGTCATTGTAAATAAGAGTTTGTTCTTAATTTAACTGAATTGCCTAGTTAAGCAAAAGTTAAATTTAAAAAAATAATAACAATGATCAATGGAAACAGGACGCACCTCAGCTCAATTCAAGTCTCATAGCAAAGGGTCTGAAAATGTATGTAAATAAGGTATCTTTTATATACAGTGGGGCAAAAAAGTATTTAGTCAGTCACCAATTGTGCAAGTTCTCCCACTTAAAAAGATGAGAGTGGTCTGTAATTTTCATCATAGGTACACTTCAACTATGACAGACAAAATTAGAAAAATCCAGAAAATCACATTGTAGGATTTTTAATGAATTTATTTGCAAATTATGGTGGAAAATAAGTATTTGGTCACCTACAAACAAGCAAGATTTCTGGCTCTCACAGACATGTAACTTCTTCTTTAAGAGGCTCCTCTGTCCTCCACTCGTTACCTGTATTAATGGCACCTGTTTGAACTTGTTATCAGTATAAAAGACACCTGTCCACAACCTCAAACAGTCACACTCCAAACTTCACTATGGCCAAGACCAAAGAGCTGTCAAAGGACACCAGAAACAAAATTGTAGACCTGCACCAGGCTGGGAAGACTGAATCTCCAATAGATAAGCAGCTTGGTTTGAAGAAATCAACTATGGGAGCAATTATTAGGAAATGGAAGACATACAAGACCACTGATAATCTCCCTCGATCTGGGGCTCCACGCTAGATCTCACCCCGTGGGGTCAAAATGATCACAAGAACGGTGAGCAAAAATCCCAGAACCACACGGGGGGACCTAGTGAATGACCTGCAGAGAGCTGGGACCAAAGTAACAAAGCCTACCATCAGTAACACACTACGCCACCAGGGACTCAAATCCTGCAGTGCCAGACGTGTCCCCCTGCTTAAGCCAGTACATGTCCAGGCCCGTCTGAAGTTTGCTAGAGAGCATTTGGATGATCCAGAAGAAGATTGGGAGAATGTCATATGATCAGATGAAACCAAAATATAACTTTTTGGTAAAATCTCAACTCGTCGTGTTTGGAGGACAAAGAATGCTGAGTTGCACCCAAAGAACACCATACCTACTGTGAAGAATGGGGGTGGAAACTATACTTTTTTGCCTCACTGTATATACACTCAGCAAAAAAATAAACGTCCTCTCACTGTCAACTGTGTTTCTTTTCAGCAAACTTAACATGTGTAAATATTCATATGAACATACGATTCAACAACTGAAACATAAACTGAACATGTTCCACAGACATGTGACTAAAAGAAATGGAATAATGTGTCCCTGAACAAAGGGGGGGTCAAAATCAAAAAGTAACAGTCAGTATCTGGTGTGGCCACCAGCTGCATTACAGTGCCTTGCGAAAGTATTCGGCCCCCTTGAACTTTGTGACCTTTTGCCACATTTCAGGCTTCAAACATAAAGATATAAAACTGTCTTTTTTTGTGAAGAATCAACAACAAGTGGGACACAATCATGAAGTGGAACGACATTTATTGGATATTTCAAACTTTTTTAACAAATCAAAAACTGAAAAATTGGGCGTGCAAAATTATTCAGCCCCCTTAAGTTAATACTTTGTAGCGCCACCTTTTGCTGCGATTAAAGCTGTAAGTCGCTTGGGGTATGTCTCTATCAGTGTCTATCATGTCTCCCTCTTCTCTCCCAACTCTCTAGTCAGGTCGGGACTGACATATTGTTTTACCATAATACTGACTAGGATTACATATTTATTGATTATGATTTTATACATTCTAATCAATTCCATACAATTATATATTTCAGGGTGGAATATTCTAATCATTCAATTAACAAATAATTCTCAACTAACAGTGCCTCCAGATAGGATAGGACACTTTGTGGCCTATTGGATAATAATAAAAAATATAAAACAATTTATATCGTTCCCAACTTACTTGGCAGACACGATTATGATAACTGAAATATTAGGTCAAGATATTATCCCTAGAGTTGGTTTACTAGGATCTAGTTCTTTAAATAATGGATGACATTCTAGCTAATCAGATAGAACAAATAGACTGACAGAGTTAGGTTCTAGCAGAACACATGAGAAGACTGTTTGTGAACCAAACAGGAGAAGATGATTCACTCAATCCAGTCCCTGAGGAGAATAGACGGGAAGCAGCCCCGTTGGGAGGGGCCACACCAAGTCAAGTACTCCTGGTGACAGCCTTCGCGGTGAGAATAGCTGAAGGAGCTACCTAGGTTCATATCATACATTGCAAAAGGGTAAGACACACTGACACTGTCGAACAATCACAGTGTTAGGAGGAGAACCGAATTCCAATAAGGGTCGGGAGTTACATGTTGGCTGGCCTCTAGCTGAGGATATGTTCTCCGGGAAAGGGTGGGGCTTTACAGGGGTGCTGATTGGTCTGAGCTGTCTTATTGTGGGAGCAATATTCCAAAATATACCATGACCCATCACGAGAATGCAGAAGGTGGTAACTTGACCCATAGTTTAGACGATGAGGATTTTGTATTAACCAAGCATAAGAGATCACTTGATCTGGATAAACAGGAAGTGAGAGTGGAGATTGGGAAGGATGTCTCAGTGGAGTTCTATGGAGACCAAATGGGGTCTCTGACTCCTTGGCAGTCTAGGACTATGAGCCATTATGGAAGATATCTGTGCAGGTCTCCGTGTAGTTCATGGAAACAGGTCATAGCTCACACAGAGAGAGAAGGCTATGTAAATCCACATACCCAGTATGGAAGAAGATGGAGTGTAGTGAAGGTAAGGGTTTCAGTTGATACCCTAGTGCCATTCCGGGAAGAAGAGGTTAGGGCTGGTGATAGCTCTATAGTCAGCCAGAATACAAGCAGAGCCCCTGACAAAACAGACACTGACAGTGGTGTCGTCAAGAGCCAAAGGCTGGTGCGGATAGTTCAGACGAAAGATCTTAAGGAAGTGATTGAGGTGGAAACTGGTTATGGGGATTCTAACCTACAGTTAGAATGGATTCAGTATACAGCCAGATCAGTAGAGAAAGAAGAATGTTAGGCCTGCGCTATAGCAAAACCTCAGCTGACCACCATTCCCTTTCCATTTGATGGAATTGATGCACCCAGGGGAATGGCCTGTATGGTAAAGCTGTTCATGAAGGCAGGAAAGCCAGACAATGACAGTTGCATTGATCTGCATTATCTTTATCCACCATGTGCCCATGACATCCAGACTTCCCCCTTTCACAGGAGGACATTATTATTGCATGGCTCGCTACATCACACACGGATGGGACGTAGGGGAAGTAAGAACATAGAACATGCCATAGGACAGAGAATGTTACAACCGACAATACAATGAGGGATCTGACTGGCAGATGAAAAGGCCTAGAGTGGAGGTCTGATCATTTGTGGAGTTGTGAGGCTGTGGCCTAACCTGCCTACCAATTGGACTGGTAGTTGTGCACTAGTGCAGTTAGGCATGCCCTTCACCCTTATCAAACACAAGGACCTAGAGCCAGGTAGAAGAGAGAGTAGGAGTGCTCCGTCAGGATCTTTTGACAATAGAGTTTACATAGGATAGCATTGGATATGTTACTGGCTGAAAAGGGTGGTGGGTGTCATATTCGGAGCAGAATGTTGTTCTTTCATCCCCGATAACACAGCTCCAGACGGATCAGTGACCAAGGCCCTGCCTGGTTTAACCACATTAGCTCACAAATTGGTAGAGAACTCTGGGGTAGATGATGCTCTAACAAATTGGTTTGATAGTATGTTTGGGAAATGGAAAAATGTCATAATCACTGTGTTGTGGGCAACCTTCACCTGTATGAGTGTTTTGGTTCTGTTTGGATGTTGTTTGGTCCCCTGTGTGAAAGTTTTGCTTATCAGGACCCTGGAGGGGTCAATGACGCAACAGATGGTGAGGTACGGACCGATTTCGAGCTCCGGCCTGTGTGATGACGAATACGGGCCTACAGGCCGAGAAGATGGCTCCGTTTCTTTTAACTACGAGGAGCCAATGTTGGATGAGACTATTTTTGTGGGTTAAGACAGTGTTTTTATTACAATCTTCATAAAAAACAAACAGGAAGTGTTAGGATACCTAATGTAGGCCTATAAATGTCATGGATGGATAAGGAATGAAAATACACATATTGGTTTTGTGAGATTGATTTTGGTTGACATTGACAATATTAATAAAAATAGACGTGTCATTTTTTGTAGTTAATGTTTCGGCAATAATTAACAGGATTCCACCCTGTCACTGTATAACGTGTAAATGTATGGCATAAGCAATGTATTGGTCAGGATTATTCTTGTATACAATTGATGTGTCAGTGTGTATTATTTAGTCATTCAGGGTGGATTGTTAGTTGAGATTATCTGTTAATTGAATGATTAGAATATTCCGCCCTGGTTTCAGGGTGGACATTTCTGTCCATTTCTGGGGGGAAATGGCCCTAGCCCTCACCCTCTGATCCAACAGGTCCCAGACGTGCTCAATGGGATTTTGATCCGGGCTCTTCGCTGGCCATGGCAGAACACTGACAAGCAGCCCATTCACCGTCTCAGAGTATTTGAATTAGACAAGAGTGCGTGTGAACTGGAAAACGTCCAAGGTTACACCACAAACACAATACAGAGGGGTACACGGAGAGACAGGGCTGGACCACAGGGTGCTATTGTCAAATATAGTTCCTATGAAATTAAACTACAATCAGTATTGGATCAGGTACAGTGGGGTAGACTACTAGACAGTCATACATGCAATACGGCTATGTCCTCGAGTCCACATAACAACCCTTGTTTTCTTCCATCCAGACCAGTCACATAAACAAAGCATGGGCATAGAAACAAAGAGTTTTCCACTTACAATTTTTTCCCACCGAGACCTGACACCAGTGTTAGTAGCTATTTACATACTGAGAACGCACTGGCGAAGATTTGCATTATGTTTTTTTGTAGCCGGATGCTCAGGGGAGCAGCATTGTAACATATTGGCGCTTAATCAACTCAATAAAATAAAAATCTACCACAGAGTAAATTAAGGAACGCATTATAGCTGTTAAAGCAATCTGGAGGGAAATAGGAAGTCCACTGCTAAACTACGCTTGAGCAGTAATACATTACCTTACACTTTTTTTGCTTTAATCCATGCTAATTTCACCCAATTAATATATCACAGTGGTTCTGAGAGAGGGCCGCCACAAGAGGTTTAATTATTTATCCGATTTCTGTATGTTCATGTGTGTGTTTTCCTGTTTGCATATCTGTGTGTATGGCGCGCTTCTTATGAATGTATATGTAGAAGTTAGTTTTATCCGTGCACAGGGGCGTTTCTAGGATTAAAAGACATTGTGGATTTAGTCTAAAGCCAGTTGGGGGGCATTCTCCCACTGAAGAAAAACAGTATTTCAACAACTAAATGCATGATTTTGGTACATGAATGAACTGAAGATTAGATCTAATAAGTTTTTTTCGTGAACAATTTATTTAGTTTGTCAGTTTTACAATTGGGGGTTATACAGGTATAATACTCAGACAAATATCAATTAATATCTTCAGTTATCATATTTCCATAAATATTTAGTGAAAATAAAATTATAATACAATACATTCAGGTAACTTACGCCTTCCATAGCAGACACTGCCAGTATGTATTTACAGTAGCTTCTGTGGGGGTCTCTACTCTTAAACACTCCTTACTTCTGGAACACATATCTACAGTGTATTGCCAAAACCCTCCATACCACTTCTCTGCATCTCTTGTTGTGTTATCTGTTACTGTCTCTCATCTTCCTTCTTCGGTTGCACTCTTTGTTTACCCTCCTCTCTGGCCCTGTCATTGTTGTGCAAAGGGTAAAAGTAAACAGCTGTTTTAAAAGCCATTTCACATCACCTGCAAATTCTATGATTCATTTCATTAATTTTTGTCAGTTATATCAGCTAATGTGCGACTTTTAGATTATATTTGAGAACTATAACTTAATGGCCTATGTATTTTCAATGTATTGTTCACCTACGATCTAACCACAAAGCTGGCCCCTCTTTCTGGCTGTAGAATGGAAAACAGCATGACTTCACTAAATATACTGTTAAATACCTCTGACTGACCCAATAGTTTATGGATGCTGAGCGCTAACGCTAGCTTGTAAGCATTAGCGAAACCTTATGCTGAGGGAGACTAGCTAGCTACTTAGCTACCACCAACCCTGCACAAACCTGTCGCTAACTCTGCTGCAGTGACTTTCTGGCTGTTCTGCCTTCGCCACTTCACTCTCTGCTGCCTGCTCAAACTCAACCTGCTTGCTTTAATCAGAATATCCATATTTGCTCTGTGCTACCCATCCATATATGGCTTTATATATATTGAAAAATGAGACATACAGTACCAGTCAAAAGTTTAGACAAACCCTTAAATGAGTACTGTAGGTGTTTCTTTATTTTTACTATTTTCTACATTGTAGAATAATAGTGAAGACATCAAAACTATGAAATAACACATGGAATCACATAGTGAACAAAAAATTGTTAAACAAATTTTAGATTCTTCACAGTAGCCACATTAAGCCTTGATGACAGCTTTGCATACTCTTAATATTCTCTCAACCAGCTTCACCTGGAATGCTTTTCCAACATTATTCCCACATATGCTGAGCACTTGTTGGCTGCTGTTCCTTCAGTCTGTGGTCCAACTCATCCCAAACCATCTCAAATGGGTTGAGGTCAGATAGTTTTGGAGGCCAGGTCATCTGATGCAGCACTCCATCACTCTTCTTCTTAAAAACAAATGATAGCGGGACTAAGCACAAACCAGAGAGTATGGAGTATCGCTGCAGAATTCCCTGGTAGCGATGCTGGTTAAGTGTGCCTTGAACTCTAAATAAATCACTGGCAGTGTCACCAGCAAAGCACCCACACACCATCACACCACTTCCTCCATATTTCACGGTGGAAACCACACATGAGATCCTCCGTTCACCTACTCTCTCTCTCAAAAATGCATGGCAGTTGGAACCAAAAATCTCAAATTTAGATAAATCAGACCAAAAAGGACAGATTTTCACCGGTCTAATGTCCATTACTCGTGTTTTTTGATCCCAGTAAGTCTCTTCTTATTACCGGTGTCCTTTAGAAGTGTTTTTTTTTGTTCCAGCAATTCGACCATGAATGCCTGATTCATGCAGTCTCCTCTGAACAGTTGATGTTGAGATGTGTTACTTGAACTCTGTTAAGCATTTATTTGGGTTGCAATTTCTGAGGCTGGTAAATCAAATGACCTTATCCTCTGCAGCAGAGGTAACTCTGGGTCTTCCTTTCCTGTGGCAGTCCTCATGAGAGACAGTTTCATCATAGCGCTTGATGGTTTTTGCAACTGCACTTTAAGAAATTTTCCGTATTGACTGACCTTGATGTCTTAAAGTATTGTAATGATGGACTGTCATTTCTCTTTGCTTATTTGAGCAGTTATTGCTATAATATGGACTTGCTCTTTTACCAAATGTTTTTTTTTCTGTATACACCCCTACCTTGTCACAACACAACCGATTGGCTCCAACACATTAAAAAGGAAATACATTTCACAAATGAACTTTTAACAAGGCACACCTTTTAATTGAAATGCATTCCAGGTGACTAGCTCATGAAGCTGGTTGAGAGAATGCCAAGAGTGTGCAAAGCTGTCATCAAGGCAAAGGGTGGCTACTTTGATAAATCTCAAATATAAAATATATTTTGATTTGTTTAATGCTTTTTTTGGTTACTACATAATTCCACAGGTGTTATTCATAGTTTTGATGTCTTCACTTTTATTCTACAATGTAGAAAATAGTAAAAATAAAGAAAAACCCGAATGAGTAGGTGTGTCCAAACTTTGAATGGTATTCTACAAGTTTTGAAAACGCACAGAAAGCTAAGTATGAATGTTTATTTTCATACACTATAGTTGTGGCTGCTCATAAGGTTATGGCATCACATTGTATTTATAAAACATGGTTTAGATATTGTTGTAATCAATGGCTGTATATGGTTGTAATCCACTATGGTTTTGGGCAGAGTCTCCCCTCCCCTCAACACTCGAAGATGACATTTGTGACAACTAACGTTTCTCCCATCTCCTTTTTCTTTGTTCTGTTAAACGGGTATGTGGTGTACAAAAGCATTTTTCCTATAGAAAATGTTAGAGTCAAAATGGTTGTCCGAGTGATACATACCTTTTATTTAGAAACTGTAAAGTTTAAATGTGTAAATTTATCAAGTGAAAACGGTTAGTAATCTTCACAGATATGACTGGGTTTGAGGCTAGGCTCGGCCATAGAATAACATAAGAAAAAATTGTGCAAGCCAATTTTCTGGTTTGAACGTATTGATCTTTCGCTCCTCTGAGGTAATATTGTGGTTTCTTTCCTACTCCATTTTATTTTCTAGCCATGACATCTCCCTATCTAAGGATTGTATTTTTTCTATAAACTGACATCTCCCCATCCAAGTGTTAAATATTACAGAGTTGTATTATACTTTTAATTTTTTTTTTTTACTGTATACGCATACGCTAGGCTAACTGCGCTAATGCAAGCCTGTCAAACCTATATGGTTGCTATTAGCTTAGCGGCTACCATTAGCAGGCTCAGTATTGAGATAGCTGCACTGGTTTATAGTTAATTTAGCTATGAAGGTAAACAGACTTGCTTATGTGCATTTATTTTTATTGAAACAGTACATTATTGTTAACTTTTATATAATCTGAGGTTACAACAAATACTGAGAAGACACATTTTCTAATACAAGTCAATGTTTTAGCTAGCGTGACCATTTTAAAAATAGAGGATGCATTATGTTACTGTACTTGCAATACTTTCAAGTCTTTTACAACATCTGACTGAATTATTCATGTTTTGCATTCCCCCAGGCTCCAACGTTACGGTCCCAAGGAACATCTGAAGGGCGGCCATGCAACCAGGCAAACAGTCTCACTGCGATGGCAAGAGTGCAGTTGGGTGCTTTTGATGTTGACATGTTGCTGAAAAGCAACCTGAGAGGTATGTACAGAGATTGCATAGATCGTAAAATTAGAACTAATAGAAGGGGCATAGCCCTTAGATCATGGCTAGGAGGAGCTGGGCCTTGGGTGTGAGGGAGAAACTTTCTCAGGCTCGATATAATTTTGTCTCCAAGTTTGAAAAGATTCAATCACATTGGGTCATTTTTGGGGGGTCCCCTTCTCAGATTGAACATATAAGGATAACAGGTGATACATCAGACTGACCAGGTGAATCCAGGCGAAAGCTATAATCCCTTATTTATGTCACTTGTTAAATCCACTTAAAACCAGAGTAGATGAAAGGGAGGAGACGTGTTAAGGCTTTTTAAGCCTTGAAACAGTTGAGACATCGATTGTGTATGTGCGCCAGTCAGAGGGTGAATGGGCAAGACAAAATATTTAAGTGCCTTTGAACGGCTATGGTCATAGTTGCAAGGCTCATAAGTTTGTGTCAGGAGCTGCAATGCTGCTGGGTTTTTCAAGCTCAACAGTTTCATGAATGGTCCAAAACCCAGAGGTTCCTAATGTTTGGTATATGCAATGAACATTTCAATACCATGAGTCACATATGAGTACATAAGGTAACATATGACATATCAGGGACATATATGTAATAAACATGTGTGTCACACATGACTATTTACCCTACCGGTCAAAAGTTTTAGAACACCTACTCATTAAAGGGTTTTTATTTATTTGTACTATTTTCTACATTGTAGTATATTAGTGAAGACATCAAAACTATGAAATAACACATACGGAATCATGCAGTAAACAAAAAAGTATAAAACAAAAGAAAATAGCCACCCTTTGCCTTGCATTCTCCCAACCAGTTTCATCTGGAATGCTTTCCCAACAGACTTGGAGTTCCAACATATGCTGAGCATTTGATGGCTGCTTTTCCATCAGTCTGTGGTCCGACTCATCCCAAACCATCTCAATTTGGTTGAGGTCGGGGGATTGTGGAGGCCACCCACACCATCACACCCCCTCCTCCTTCATGCTTTACTATGGGAAATACACATGCGGAGATCATCTGTTCACCTACTCTGCGACTCACAAAGACGCGGTTGGAACCAAAAATCTCAAATTCGGACTTCAGACCAAAGGACAAATTTCCACCGGTCTAATGTCCACTGCTCGTGTTTCTTGGCCCAAGCAAGTCTCTTCTTATTATTGGTGTCCTTTATCAAATCGAAGTTTATTTGTCACGTGTGCTTAATACAACAGGTGTAGTAGACCTTACAGTGAAATGTTTACTTACAGGCTCTAACCAATAGTGAAAAAAAGGTATTAGGTGAACAATAGGTAAGTAAAGAAATAAAAACAACAGTAGCGAGGCTATATAGAGTAGCGAGGCTACATACAGGCACTGGTTAGTTGGGCTGATTGAGGTAGTATGTACATGTAGATATGGTTAAAGTGACTATGCATATACAGTGGGGCAAAAAAGTATTTAGTCAGCCACCAATTGTGCAAGTTCTCCCACTTAAAAAGATGAGAGAGGTCTGTAATTTTCATCATAGGTACACTTCAACTATGACAGACAAAATGAGAAAAAAAATCCAGAAAATCACATTGTAGGATTTTTAATGAATTTATTTGCAAATTATGGTGGAAAATAAGTATTTGGTCACCTACAAACAAGCAAGATTTCTGGCTCTCACAGACCTGTAACTTCTTCTTTAAGAGGCTCCTCTGTCCTCCACTCGTTACCTGTATTAACCTCTTACACTTATGGTGGCGCTATTTCATTTTTGGAAGAAAAACGTTCCCGTTTTAAACAAGATATTTTGTCACAAAAAGATGCTCGACTATGCATATAATTGCTACTGTTCGAAAGAAAACACTCTGACGTGTCCAGAAATACAAATATCTTCTCTGTGCGTGCCCTTTAACGTGAGCTTCAGGCAAAACCAAGATGACTTGGCATCCAGGAAATGACAAGGATTTTTGAGGCTCTGTCTTTCATGATCTCCTTATATGGCTGTGAACGCAAGAGGAATGAGTCTGCCCTTTCTGTCGTTTCCCCAAGGTGTCTGCAGCATTGTGACGTATTTGTAGGCAGATCGTTGGAAGATTGACCATAAGAGACCACATTTACCACGTGTCCGCCCGGTGTCCTGCGCCGAAATTGGTGCGCAAAAGTCACCTGCCAGTATTTTTCCATGGGGCACAGAGAGAGAAGCAAGCTTCCACGAACTGCATGTCAATGAAGAGATATGTGAAAAAACACCTTGAGGATTGATTCCAAACAACGTTTGCCATGTTTCGGTCGATATTATGTAGTTAATCCGGAAAAAGTTTCACGTTGTAGATGACTGCATTTTCGGTTCGTTTCGGTAGCCAGGCGCAATGTAGAAAATGGAACGATTTCTCCTACACACAGACGCTTTCAGGAAACACTGCGCATTTGGTATGTGGCTGGGAGTCTCCTCATTGAAAACATCAGAAGCTCTTCAAAGGTAAATGATTTTATTTATTTGGTTATCTGGCTTTTGTGAAAATGTTGCGTGCTACATGCTACACAAAATGCTATGCTAGCTTTGCATACTCTTACACAAATTAGTCAATTTCTATGGTTCAAAAGCATATTTTGAAAATCTGAGATGACAGTGTTGTTAAGAAAAGGCTAAGCTTGAGAGCAAACGCATTATTTTAATTTTATTTGCGATTTTCAGAAATCGTTAACGTTGCGTTATGCTAATGAGCCTGAGGCTTAGTCACAATCCCGGATCCGGGATGGGGAGTTTCAAGAGGTTAATGGCACTTTGAACTTGTTATCAGTATAAAAGACACCTGTCCACAACCTCAAACAGTCACACTCCAAACTCCACTATGGCCAAGACCAAAGAGCTGTCAAAGGACACCAGAAACAAAATTGTAGACCTGCACCTGGCTGGGAAGACTGAATCTGCAATAGGTAAGCAGCTTGGTTTGAAGAAATCAACTGTGGGAGCAATTATTAGGAAATGGAAGACATACAAGACCACTGATATTCTCCCTCGATCTGAGGCTCTACGCAAGATCTCACCACGTGGGGTCAAAATGATCACAAGAACGGTGAGCAAAAATCCCAGAACCACACAGGGGGGACCTAGTGAATGACCTGCAGAGAGCTGGGACCAAAGTAACAAAGCCTATCATCAGTAACACACTACACCGCCAGGGACTCAAATCCTGCAGTGCCAGACGTGTCCCCCTGCTTAAGCCAGTACATGTCCAGGCCCGTCTGAAGTTTGCTAGAGAGCATTTGGATGATCCAGAAGAAGATTGGGAGAATGTCCGAGCCTGGTAATGAACTTATCCTCTGCCGCAGAGGTAACTCTGGGTCTTCCATTCCTGTGGTGGTCCTCATGAGAGCCAATTTCATCATAGCGCTTGATGGTTTTTGCGACTACACTTGAAGAAACTTTCAAAGTTTTTGAAATATTCCGCTTTGACTGACCTTCGTGTCTTAACTTGCTAAATAATAATTCAATAATTAATGCGTTTGAGCCAATCAGGTGTGTTGTGACAAGGTAGGGGTGGTGTACAAAAGATACCCCTACCTTGGTAAAAGATCAAGTCCATATTATAGCAAGAAAAGCTCAAATAAGCAAAGAGAAATGACAGTTCATCATTACTTTAAAACTTCTTCGGGATCAGTGTCCCTTCCATGGGAAGGTTGAGCTAATGTAGGCTAATGCAATTAGCATGAGGTTGTAAGTAACAAGAACATTTCCCAGGACATAGACATATCTGATATTGGCAGAAAGGTTACATTTGTGTTAACCTTACTGCACTGTCCAATTTACAGAAGCTATTACAGTAAAATAATACCATGCTATGGAGAGTGCACAATTTTGAACAGGAAAAGTTATTTATGAACAAATTAGGCTTATTTTGGCAGTCTTGATACAAAATTTTGAACAGAAATCCAACAGTTCATTGGATCAGTCTAAAACGTTGCACATACACTGCTGCCATCTAGTGGCCAAAATGTATATTGCACCAGGACTGGAATAATACATGTTGGCATTTCTCTTGCATTTCAAAGATGGTACAAAAAATACAAAATAATAATTTTTTTTTTCTTTGTATTATGTTTTACCCGATCTATTGTGTTATATTCTCCTTAATAGGTATTAAGAACAAATTCTTATTTACAATGATGGCTTACTGGGGACAGTGCCTTGTTCAGAGGGAGAACAACAGATTTTTTTCCCTCATCAGCTCGGGGATTTGATCCAACAACCTTTCGGTTACTGGCCCAACACTCTAACCACTAGGCTACCTGTCGCCCCTATTAAAATTAAGAAGGAAAGAAATTCCACTCACACATTTTTAAGACGGCACACCTGTTAATTAAAATGCATTCCAGGTGACTACCTCATGAAGCAGGTTGAGAGAATGCTAATAGTGTGCAAAGCTGTCAAAGGCAAAGGGTGGCTATTTGAAGAATCTCAAATATATTTTGATTTGTTTAACATTTTTTTGTTACTACATGATTCCATATGTGTTATTTCATTGCATATTATTAGTAAAGACAAACTAAACAAACAAAAAAAGTTTAAAAAATGAAAAACTCTTGAATGAGTAGGTGTTCTAAAAATTTTGACCAGTAGTGTAAGTATTATACATAAACTACATGACCAAAAGTATGTGGAAACCTGCTTGTTGAACATCTCATTTCAAAATCATGGGCATTAATATGGAGTTGGTCCCCCCCTTTTGCTACGATAACAGCCTCCACTCTTCTGGAAAGGTGTTCCACTAGATGTTGGAATAGAGAATTTGTCAGTAGGTCTAACCGGCCTCACACACCAATCGCATGCCAATTGCACTTTTTGTGCGTATGGAACATTTCTGGGATGTTTTATTTCAGCTCATGAAACATGGGACCAACACTTTACGTGTTGTGTTAATATTTTTGTCCAGTGTAAATACTGCATTGCACAAGTGATGTGAGGGTATGGAAACTCATATCAGACGTACAGCCTGAAATGTAAAAAATATAGCTATAATAATTATTGGACCAACAAAACATTTGGTGCTGGACCAAAAACATCTGGGGATTCAGCCCCGGAAGCCCAGGTCTAACAACGCCACTGTCAGTGTATGAAAAAGTATGTTAATGTGAATGTGTGTGTGTGTATGAGCGTCTGTGTAAGTGTGTGAAAGAGACAACTCAATCCCCTGGCTGACAGAGCCTTGTAAACAGAGTCCTGATTGTCTTTGTGTTGCCTGCCTTTGCTTTCCGGTACTCTGTGTGAGGAATGTAGGCTGCAGCAGCACAGACAGGCGATATGCCTTCCTTCCCCAGCTAGCAGCAGGATGAGTCATTGTTTACAGGCTTTTTCATTCTGCCTTGCTATCAAACGACGACGAAGGTGACGCCACTTTTTCATTGAATCACAACCTTCGCATGTTGCTACATGACACAAAGCTGGGCCTACGCTTCCTCTATAAAATGAGACACTCTCTCTCTCACCGGCCTCTTGACCATCCTGTTTGTCCCATCCTGTTTGTCCGCTGGGAATCTGGCATTGGTATTTTTACCAGCTGCTGTACAATACTGTAGAAATATGGCAATAACATGGGAACATGTCAAGCACTTTAGAAGGTGAAGAAGAATATCAACAACGTGGAAGCGTAATATTTCAAACCGACAAAAAAAAACTTTCAGAAATCAAAACATATTAGGGTTAATGTTACAGGTCTTTCTGGACCAAACATTATTACCACTTCAGAATGCACCAAGTAAATACAAACATACACCTCACTGGAACATTAAATGGAATCGCAGGCTGCAGGGTAATGTTCCCAGAGCATGTTGGCAACACCCCTGGAAAAAGTTACTGTTGAATTAGCCTTCTGTGGCACTGCCGGCCGCAGAGAATACACTTCTACCTCGGAAAAATGCAATCCAACCAGGAACTGTATGGCTTGCTAATGTATATCAGGTTTTTATAAAACCACTACAACAGTGCAATATCAAGAACCTCAAGCACTGCATAGAACACGAAGCTTTTGTTATAAAAAAAACCCAGCACAGGCATTTAAGAAAAGACGCACAAGAATCACACCTAGGCCTTGTTGGCAAGAAGAAGAGAGATAAGGAATTAACTGTACTTTGTTTTCCCCCTGCTACAGTAGGCCTTCCCCTTCAGAGAGGCACCGGTAAGTATCCTTTCAGTCATACAGATATTAAAAAGCTTAACCGGAGATAGTTTTCAAGTAAATTAGAGAAAACAAAATCTCCTGATTAGCAAATTAAGTGGCACATTAGCCTGGGAGTTAATTAAAAGATAGGGCCATAGTCTTTAAGGATACGTCGCTAAGGCAAGAGGAGTGTTTGAACAACTGGTGCTTATTAAAACACACATCTTGCACATAGAGCTACACAAACAGATTGTCACACGGTGCCAGTCCCTGGATTCCACTATGTAAATCTTTGGGATGGGAGAAAGCGAGGAGATGGAGAAGAGAAGTGCCATGCTTCACACCATGCTGGCACGTCAAAGACCTTAAAGCTTCCTACAATCAGGGGCTTAGTTTGGCTGCCACAGCAACCGAGGAGGAAAAACACACAGTTCTTACTGTTCACTACGCGTTAATTCTTCTAATTGCCGAAATTAACGTTTTTAACGTTAGACATAACACATCTCTGGACTGGCGACAAATCTCAGCCACAGATGCTTAACCCCAGAAGTATCTTGTTTGGCATGAAGGTTTAGCTTGTGCATAAACAAGGCTGTGGGATGCTGTGACACAATCATTCAGAAGAACATTCAGCGAAAGGGGAATGTTACACCTTCAGAATGAAACAAGACATATAAAAACTCCCTGAGCAAAAGTCAGGAGTTGAGGCAGAGAGACCCCCAAGAGTTAACAGTAAGGTACACTAAAACATCCCAATTCAGTGGGTGTTAGTGTGTGTGCGCGCGCGTGTGTGTGTCTCTCAGACTGAGCCCTGAGAGTTAGGTACACTAAAACATCACAGTTCACTGCACTGAGTTGCCTCCTCAGTCATGTTCAATCCGGAACAATGCGACAGCTGACAGCTCACGTCAAGGAGCATCACGCTAAAACTGAATTATTTCTGCTACATGTTAATTTATTAACAACCTGCATGCTCTAATGTAGGCACATTTGCATATACATTTTTAACCTGGAAGCCGAATCATGAATATTCTTGCCAGGCAGGCATGAGGAATATTTCTCTTTGTTACGTGCGTTTGAATTTTGAAAGATGGGGTGAGGGAAAAAATAGGAGAAAGACAAATGTGTGTGAATGTCTGCAGGCCACTTCTTTAAGGGTAGATATCAACACTTCATCACCTAGAACATATGAGCTATGGCAATACGATCTGAAAGCTCCTCCGCCCCACAATGCTGTCTCTGCAGCTGCAGCTGTTTGTCGAAAAGAAGCAGGCACATACAGAAACAGGTTTTAAGCTAACTGGTTTGAAGTGTCAAGGTCTTTATACAGTTGAAGTCAGAAATGTACATATACCATATAGCCAAATACATCTAAACTCAGTTTTTCACAATTCCTGACATTTAATCCTAGTAAATATTCCCTATTTTAGGTCAGTTCGGATCACCTCTTTATTTTAAGAAGGTGAAATGTCAGAATAATAGTAATAATAATTTATTTCAGCTTGTATTTCTTTCATCACATTCCCAGTGGGTCAGAAGTTTACATGCACTCAATTAGTATTTGGTAGCATTGCCTTTAACTTGTTTAACTTGGGTCAAACGTTTTGGGTAGCCGTCCACAAGCTTCCCACAATAAGTTGGGTGAATTTTGGCCCATTCCTCCTGACAGAGCTGCTGTAACTGAGTCAGGTATGTAGGCCTGCTTGCTCGCACACGTTTTTTCAGTTGTGCCCACACATTTTCTATAGGATTGAGGTCAGGGCTTTGTGATGGCCACTTCAATACTTTGACTTTGTTGTCCTTAAGCCATTTTGACACAACTTTGGAAGTATGTTTGGGGTCACTGTCCATTTGGAAGACCCATTTGCCACCAAGTATTAACTTAATGACTGATGTCTTGAAATATTGCTTCAATATATCCACACAATTTTTCTTCCTCATTACGCCATCTATCCTGCAGCAAAGCACCCCCACAATATGATGCTGCCACCCCCATGCTTCACGGTTGGGATGGTGTTCTTCGGCTTGCAAGGCGCCCCCTTTCTCCTCCGAACATAAGAATTGTCATTATGGCCAAATAGTTATATTTTTGTTTCATCAGACCAGAGAATATTTGTCTGATATTTGTCCCCATGTGCAGTTGCAAACCGTAGTCTGGCTTTTTTATGACGGTTTTGGGCAGTGGCTTCTTCCTTGGGCGGCAGGGTAGCCTAGTGGTTAGAGCGTTGGACTAGTAACTGAAAGGTTGCAAGTTCAAACCCCCTTGAGCTGACAAGGTACAAATCTGTAATTCTGCCCCTGAACTGGCAGTTAACCCACTGTTCCTAGCCCATCATTGAAAATAAGAATTTGTTCTTAACTGACTTGCCTAGTAAAATAAAGATTAAATTTTAAAAAAAAAATTGCTGAGCGGCCTTTCAGGTTATGTCGATATAAAACTTGTTTTACTGTGGATATAGATACTTTTGTACCGGTTTCCTCCAGCATCTTCACAGCGTCCTCTGCTGTTGTTCTGGGATTGATTTGCACTTTTCGCACCAAAATACGTTCATCTCTAGGAAGACAGAGCGCATCTCCTTCCTGAGCTGTATGACGACTGCGTGGTCCCATGGTGTTTATACTTGCGTACTATTGTTTGTACAGATGAACGTGGTACCTTCAGGCGTTTGGAAATTGCTCGCAAGGATGAACCAGAGTTGTGGAAGTCTACAATTTTTTTCAGAGGTCTTGGCTGATTTTTTGGGATTTCCCATGGTGTAAGGCAAAGAGGCACTGAGTTTGAAGGTAGGCTTTGAAATACATCCACAGGTACACCTCCAATTGCCTCAAATGATGTCAATTAGCCTATCAGAAGCTTCTAAAGCCTTGACATCATTTTCTGGAAATTTCCAAGCTGTTTTAAGGCACAGTCAACTTAGTGTATGTAAACTTCTGACACACTGGAATTGTGATACAGTGAATTATAAGTGAAATAATCTGTCTGTAAACAATTGTTGGCAAAATTACATGCACAAAGTCCTCACCGACTTAAGTGTATGTAAACTTCTGACTTCAACTGTAGCAAACATATAGAAGACTTATCCATTATGTAAATAATTAAAGAACACACCCTAAAGATGAGGTACTGATTAACGGATGATAAAATATACAATTGAAAAAGACGAGATAACAGTGTGAAAGACAACTAATAAATTAAGTATCTTACCGTAGAAACTAGTTAACACCTACAGAGCACTGACAAACAATCAAGTAAGAGGCTGGGTCACAGAGTTCACATGAACATAATTGTAACACAGTACATACTAATGGGGCCATAAAATACTTGATATATTCATCAAGTACGTTGAGACAGAGAGGTCTGTCCCAAGTGTGAAGACAGGTGTTTCAATGCACATACACCTGCAACGTTTCTCACATATTATTATTCCCCTAGGTTACACATGCGCGAAACCTGCAGATTCCTTCTTTATGTTATGGTGCTGACTTCACAATCACAAACAAAGCCCTTGTGTGTAACAGTGACAGGTTGTTAACGAATGGTTGGCAAACAAGGATGTAAACAGAGATGTATTTGTTGACTTTGGATGAGACGATTAAGGGGTTGACAAGGAAACAAACACATCAAGGCGATGCGTCTGAGTTGAGAGTCTCAGGTGTAGATGTGTGCCTACGGTGGGTGGTATCTCTGTTACAGAGAGATTGAAAGACTAGAAATGCATTGTTAAAAGTGTTATATGAAACGACTCAATAGGTATACGGCGATTGATCAATTATTACATCTAAAACCATTGTAGGTATTTATTCATCTCTGTACTGCCTTTCTGAACATTGCTGTGTGTGTGTGTGTGTGTGTGTGTGTGTGTGTGTGTGTGTGTGTGTGTGTGTGTGTGTGTGTGTGTGTGCTTGCCTCTGTATATATGAGACTTCACTTGTCAGTCATGTTAACTCAATGTGAAGAGGGCTGCTCCAAGCGGAAATTTGAGTCCTATAGCAGCACAGGGCTGGTAGTATTAAGACCTTCTATCCATCCGCCCATGTTTTTTTCTGCATGGGAGGAGGTAAACTACGCTCTCTTCACTACCAGCCTGTGTATAGTCACTCTGCTGGGCTTATTTGGGGTGGGGTGGGGGGTAACGCCAGCCTGGTGTGTATCTACACATGCACACACACAAAAGTTCTTATTACACACCATTAGATATGATGTTCCATCTCCTGTCAGGATTCTAAAAGCCTGACAGCATTGTTGCATAGTGATAGTTATAAATGGAAGACGTTCGACAATGAAGAATCTACAGAGTAACATGAATGTTAATTATGCTAATTATTTATACATTCCGTCTATTTATTGTTGAATAAAAATGGGAGCAAAGTAATGATTGATCTGAAAATAGGATACGTAATAAAGCGAAGATTGTATTTTTAAGAACAATCTTGAAAAATAAACCAGTCTGTGTTTAGTTTATTAGGATCCCCTTTAGCTACTGCACATGCAGCAACTACTCTTCCTTGTGTCCACATAAAACATACAAATACATGACAAAGTACAGAACAGTTATAGACAAGATAAAACCTCTTTTATTCAACTTCCACCTAAAATGACATACCCAATCTAACTGCCTGTAGCTCAGGACCTGAAGCAATGATATGCTTATTCTTGATTTCATTTGAAAGGAAACACTTTGATATTTGTGGAAATGTGAAATTAATGTAGGAGAATAACACATTAGATCTGGTAAAAGATAATACAAACAAAAAAACATGTTTTCTATTTTTTGTTGTTGTTCCATCATCTTTGAGATGCAAGAGAAAGGCCATAATATAATATTGGCATTTAGGTACAATTTAGATTTTGTCCACTAGATGGCAGCAGTGTATGTGCAAAGTTCAGACTGATCCAGTGAAGTATTGCAATACTGCACAACGTGTTGTATCAAGTCTGCCCGAATTGGTCAAATGATACATTTTCAAGTACATACAAAAATGATATGGTAATAACAAATTTAAGTTTACACACTCTCAGAGGTCATATATGATTGAAAATTAGCTTCCCTACCGAAAAGACACTAATCTACACACATCTAGATTGCCGGTCGGGGTGGGTGTGGGGCCAGAAACAGCAGGGTTTCAAACTTTAGAACCCAGTTCCTATATTTGAATATAAAAATGGATTTTATCAAACAAAGCTATGCTACATTTTACCTCTGGGATCCTCAAGATGACAAATTAGAGCAAGATTACTGAATGTAAGTACATTGTTTAGCTTCAGAGGTGAATGTATCAAACCAAGTTCCGTGATAAAAGTTGTTGTTCTGCACTCCTCAAACAATTGCATGGTATTTTTTCACTGTAATAGCTACTGTAAATTGGACAAAGCAGTTAAATTGTTATTAATCTAAGCTTTCCGCACATATGACATGTCTATGTCCTGGAAAGTTGGATGTTACTTACAACGTCATTATCGTCACATTAGCAACAACCGTCCTAGTGTAGGGACACTGATCCCGAAGAGGTTTAAATTTAAAATGAAAAATTAAATACGAGCTATATTTTGGAAAAAAATACTCTACACAATATGCATATACTACATGACCAAAGGTATGTGGACACCTGTTCTTTGAACATCTCATTTCAAAATCATGGGCATTAATATGGAGCTGGTGCCCCTTTGCTGCTATACCATCCTCCACTCTTCTGGGAAGGCTTTCCACTAGATAAGGAACATTGCTGCGGGGACTTGCTTCCGTTCAGCCACAAGAGCATTAGTGAGGACGGGCACTGATGTTGGGTGATTAGGCCTGGCTTGCAGTCGGCGTTCCAATTAATCCAAAAGGTGTTCGAAGTCAGGGCTCTGTGTAGGCCAGTCAAGCTCTTCCACACCTCTCTCGATTAACCATTTTTGGATGGACCTCCTTTGTGCACATGGGCATTGTCATGCTGAAACAAGAAAATGGCCTTCCCCAAACTGTTAAAACAAAGTTGGTAGCACAGAATTGTCTAGAATGTCATTGTATGCTGTAGCATTAAAATGTCGCTTCACAGGAACTAAGGAGCCTAGCCCAAACCAAGAAAAACAGCCCCAGACCATTATTCCTCCACAATTCCTTCACAATAACACTTCAAGTTGACCGGGGCAGCTCCAGCAGGGCAGGCATTTGACGAACTGACTTGTTGGAAAGGTGGTATACATGTCACACCCTGACCATAGTTTGCTTTGTATGTTTCTATGTTTTGGTTGGTCAGGGTGTGATCTGAGTGGGCATTCTATGTTGGATGTCTTGTTTGTCTATTTCTATGTCTCGCCTGATATGGTTCTCAATCGGAGGCAGGTGTTAGTCATGGTCTCTGATTGGGAACCATATTTAGATAGCCTGGGTTTCACTGTGTGTTTGTGGGTGATTGTTCCTTTCTCTGTGTCTGCACCAGATAGGACTGTTTAGGTTTTCACATTTTCTTGTTTTGTTAGTTATTTCATGTCTAGTTCCTTTATTAAAGAACATGAATAACCACCATCGCTGCATTTTGGTCCGCTTCTCCTTCACCAGAGGAAATCCCTTACAATACAGTGCCTTCGGAAAGTATTCAGGCCCCTTGACTCTCCACATTGTTTTATGTTACAGCCTTATTCTTAGATTAAATAAATAAAAATCCACCGCAATCTACACACAATACCCCATAATGACAAAGCAAAATCAGAAATACCTTATTGACATAAGTATTCAGACCCTTTGCTATGAGACTCGAAATTGAGCTCAGATGCATCCTGTTTACATTTATCATCCTTGAGATGTTTCTAGAACTTGATTGGAATCCAGCTGTGGTAAATTCAATTGATTGGACATGATTTGGAAAGGTACACACGTTTCTATATAAAATATCCCACAGTTGACAGTGCATTTGAGAGCAAACACCAAGCCATGAGGCGGCACAGATCTGGGGAAGGGTACCCAAACATTTCTTCTGCATTGAAGCTCCCCAAGAACACAGTGGCCTCCATCCATTCTTAAACGGAATAAGATTGGAACCACCAAGACTATTCCTAGAGCTGGCCGCTGGCCAAACTGAGCAATCGGGGGAGAAGGGCCTTGGTCAGGGAGGTGACCAAGAACCCGATGGTCACTCTGACAGAGCTCACAAGTTCCTCTGTGGAGATGGGAGAACCATCCAGAAGGACAACCATCTCTGTAGCACTCCACAAATCAGGCCTTTATGGTAGTGGCCAGACGGAAGCCACTCCTCAGTAAAAAGGCACATGACAGCCAGCTTGGAGTTTACCAAAGGTTATTTATTTACAAGTTTGCAAAAAAGTTCAGAAGTACAGCTTCTTCAACATGTTCAATGGTAACTCTTTACGTACAACCCCAGTTAAGGTTTAGGTCTAAGAGAATGTTTTGAACCAAATACAATGCTTTATGTTTCAGAACAGTTTATTCTTAATTACCCATTCTGACACTGACTGTAACTCCTTGCTAAGAGTCTCAATGACTTCACTGGCTGTAGGTGCTGATGTGTAGAGTGTGCAATCAGCACATTAATTAATAGCCCAGGTGTTTATTTCCTTAAATCACTGAACACAACAGGCATTTAGAGCCAGGCTTCTATTTCCTTAATGCACAAAGCTTTGGCTCATTTGCATAGTTCATTGTTTAATTCCAACATTAAAATTTATTTAACCAGGTAAATTGGACTGAGAACACATTCGCATTCACTGCAACGACCTGGTGAATAGTTACAGCGTGGGGGGGGGGGGATTATTGAGCCAATTGGAAGCTTATGTGGCCATTATGGTACAAGGTCCAAATTGGGAACTAAGCAAGCACACTGGGGGTAACAACCCCTACACTTACGTTAAGCGCCATGAGACACCCGCTTAACATTCCATCCGAAAGATTACACCTTACACAGGACAATGTCCCTAATCACATTGTCCCTAATCACATTGTCAATAATAATAATATCCCAATACCCCAGGACAGAGTGCCTCCTACTGGCCTGCCAACTCCACTTCCGGCAGCATCTGGTCTCCCATCCAGGTACCGACCAGGACCAACCCTGCTTAGCTTCAAAGGGAAGCCAGCAGTGGGATGTAGGGTGGTATGCTGCTGACCTGACGACTGACTGTGCATTTAACAGTTCTTACTTTCGCCACTAGAGGGTGATCAGACGATTTCTAGGGGACTGTAAGTAGTTGACTTTTTATGCTTGCCAATTAGCTGGCAGTTCTCAGCTGTTAGCAGCCAATAACTAGCAGTTTCTCACTGGTGATAAAAACAGATTTTTGCTGTCATTACTGAATTATTTAATGTAACAAATCTAACAAACCTCAACCAATTCATGGTAACATCATAAACAATTCATTTAAACCCAGCGTTTATTTGAAACAGGCATTTATTAGCTTAAATGTGGGCCAATACCGGGCTATTAGAAAGGGACAGGTGGCTATTTGAGACTGCGCTTAATTTATGTTTTACATTAGTAATTTGTAAAAATAGAGAAGAGTAACGGCCCAAGGCAACTGCCCTGAGGGATACCTCACTGTACATATCTGATATTATTGTTTGCATTAGTTAGTTACATACCTTTGACAAGCATGGCAGCATTACCTGGTTGTAAATACCCTGAGTATAATGAAGCAAGCACTCAGCATTCCAAACAAACTGTCAATCCTAACGAGATGACTGGAGGCCATGGAGCCGTTCATTTAAGTGATGTTAAGATCAAACAATCAAACCAGCGACCCGGGGAGAAAATACAACACATCCACATCAGTAAATGACGGGTAACAATGGTGACATCTAATTTATAGTTCAAGGACCGTGCACAAGCAAACAAACAGGCATTTCTGTTCCACACGTCCTTCTCAATTTGCCTCTCCCACGGTCCATTGCCTTTGGAAGGAAAAAAAAAGTTGAAAGTGCACAACTTTAGTCTGATGTCTCACTTGCAGTGCAGAGGCCTGAGCCCGCAGCCCACCAGTCTTAAACTACCCCCCCCCCCACCCAAACAAAGGAAACAAGCTGACAGGCCTTGACACAAATGGTCCATTTACATGCACGCTTACTTACAGATACAACCCAGAGGGTGGGGTGGGGGGCTAGAAGGCTGTAACGGGTGGGGGTGCACTTTGTGCAATCGAGCGGAAATGATTTGAAAACATCTCAATGTGTCTACCCTATTTCCTTCCATCCCTCCTTGCCTTCTTTCTTTCCTTCATTTCTTCCTTTCATTCTCTCAGGCAGGTGTTGTCAGTCCCCACTTCATAGAGTCAAGTGGCAGAAACTTGGAACCTCTGCGCCCCATTCATCTGGCAGGTTTTGGGCTCAGCTCGTGATCTTTATAAGCGCCTGGCTCTTGCTTTCTTTACATGTTGTCAGCAGCGCCTCCAGGTAACAGAGAGATTAAGCACAGTGAGATGCCCTCGTACATCAGCAAAGCTTTAGTGAAGGGGGTCTTTAAATATTTAGGGTATGAGTAGAATGACACGTTGCTGCGCAAAATTTAAAAAAATAATACAAATCTAACCATTTACATTTAATTCCTGGATGTCTGTTTTGTAGGTAACTATGATTTAGAAAAACTGCACATTTTTTATTTTTGTACAAGATAATACATTTGTTTGTATGACAGTGATATCCTATGTGAGGTGATGGAGGAATATTTCATGTTAAATATAAAAGTGTTCATACATCATTAAATGCACATACATCAAATCAGCATGTTAAAAATACATCTATAAAGGCTCAGATATCTAGACATTTCTATAAATAATCATCCATCAAAATTATTAAAAAAAAATAAAAATCGTCAAACTTTCTCTCAAAAATCCCTTTTATGTGACTTCCACTATCTTTTCATCTTAATTCATCAATATAATTTTCATGTGTGCAGACTCTAGCCACATTCTCAAGCATTTTCAAAACAAGCAAATAAACATCACGTGATTTCACCACCATTCTGGCCCTGTGTCAGAGTCAATTAACTTCTCCAGGTAATGACCCTATTTGCATAGTAAACCGGGCCCGCCTGTGTGAACCCTAATGGGGCCACTACCTGAGGAGATTAATTGAGAGTGACATGAATTGAACTCCGTTCTTTTTTCCGCCCCTCTTTCTTGCTTACCCCCTCCGAAAAGATCTGTCTCATTTTATTTTCTACCGCGCTACAAGCCTAAATAGCAGGAGTCCTTCAAACTTTGACACGGGGCTCTGAGAAGAAAGGATGTTGCTTGCATTATGCATCATTACATGTGATGTTCGGAGCAGGTGCAACACCGGGCTTGCATGGTGTTCCTAGCCATGGCAGAGAATAAAATAAATACCCCAGCTTCATAAGTGAAATGGTACATGAGATGTGCCTTATTACCAAACATGCTGCGTCTCTGTTCTAATTACCAGGTAAAGAGGTTTAAATTTGCACAGGCTAAAAAGGACAGCAGTACAAAAGCACACAAAAACAGACAAATCCCACTGTAATGCTAAACATAAGAGTACTATAGCTGGAGCCATTTGGAAGACGGTCCTCTCCGGCAAATTGCCATGTAATGCACCCATCCTCGTTTCCTATCAAATGACTTGTACTCGATATAATTACCGGTGTGGTTAATCTTATCAACATGTGAATGAAGTCCACCTCTAATGTGAAACTGAGGCAACTAAAAACACCATTAAAACCCCGTCCCTTTAAACCCCCATCCCTTTATGCAATAAAAGGGGACAGATTAAATTTGTTCTCATGGCTAAGGGCAGCAGACATTCATTTTCTAAGTGACAATTCCATCCCACCCAGAAAGGAGAGGAAGGAAGTGAGAGAGAAAGAGCGTGCGCACGAGAGAGCGAGGAAGAGAAAGAGGGGTGGCAAGGCACTCTGACTTATTTAATATTGTAAGAGCGATGACCCCAGGTCCAAGAAGCGCCAACTTTTAAGACTGAAAACAGAAACAATGGATTCGTCTTAATTGTGACATTACAGGCACTCGCACATCCAGGAACAGAGGGGGACTGATTAAAAGGACGGGAAAGGTGGGTGACTTTGTGAAAAGGTCATCGCACACTTATACACCTGGGGTTTTCACATATTTTCCTCTCAAAAAAAAGAGAAGGAGAAAAAAAAGGACGAACTCCTATGTGATAAAAAGAGTAAGGAAAGGCGTTTCGGGTGCTGGGGATGATATTTTACAATGCATTAGTGAAATAAGATGGTAATTTCGTGGGCAGTGTGTATCCGGGCAGAAAATTACAAAAGGGAATGATCCTCCCTGTCTCTGTTAGCTTTCAGCGAGTTCGCCTGCCATCACACAATTGCCAGGTGGGCTAGGCGCGGGGGTTAATTGAGAGGTTAACAGGAGGTTGTGTCAGTCAAAGGTCAGTGCTGTGCTCTACCCGGCAGGGGGCCCCGTGGTCTCCATGGTCCCTGCTAACCTCGCCGAGTGTTGGTGGCCGTGTTTCCGTGTTCCTCCGCTGCGTCTATGTGAGAGGCTTTCTAATAGAGAGTAGAGCAGAGGGGAGCCACACTGAGCCGTACTACAGACTACCTATTGTCTCAGTGATGAATAGTGGGAAAGATGAAAAAGGACACGAGTGCAACAGAGTATCATAGGGTCTCTGGTCAGTGCCGTAGTCATACTACTGACCTCCCACATGACACACCGGTGTCATTTGATGTTATAGTTGGATTAAAAAAATATATACTATAATACTATAAATTGCATAATATTGTAACTAACTGCCAATTCATAAGTATTTTGGAAAGCAGACAGTATAATTACAGAGCACCAACTAATAGAGTTGGTCAAAGTAGAAAGCACACAGACCTGACTTGGAGACCACCACACATTGACTGCTGCCAACCAATAAAGGATGTACAGTACATATGACATACAGTGCATTCGAAAGTATTCAGACCCCTTGACTTTTTCCACATTGTTACAATTTAATCAATTTTTAGAATAACGCTGTATTTTTTCCTTAATCTACACACAATACTGACAACAAAAACAAACAAAAAAACTTTTGCTTTAAGGACAAAATTTTAAATCATATTTGCATAAGTATTCAGACCCTTTACTCAGTACTTTGTTGAAGCACATTTGGCAGCGATTACAGCCTCGAGACTTCTTGGGTATGACGCTACAACCTTGGTACACCTGTATTTTGGGATTTTCCCATTCTTCTCTGCAGATCCTCTCAAGCTCTGTCAGGTTGGATGGGTAGCGTCTAACCATCGCCATAGCATGATGATGCTACCACCATGCTTCACAGTAGGGATGGTGCCAGGTTCCCCCCAGATGTGATGCTTGGCATTCAGGCCAAAGAGTTCAATCTTAGTTTCATCAAACCAGAGAACCTTGTTTCTCATGGTCCGAGAGTATTTTAGGTGCCTTTTGGCAAACTCCATGTAGGCTGTCATGTGTCTTTTATTGAGGCTTCCTTCCGGCTACTATACCATGATTACCTAACTGGTGGAGTGTTGCAGATATGGTTGTTCTTCTGGAAGATTCACCCATCTGCACAGAGGAACTCTGGAGCTCTGTCAGTGACCATCGGGATCTTGGTCACCTCACTGACCAAGGGCCTTCTCCCCCGATTGCTCAGTTTGGCCAGGCGGTCAGCTCTAGAAAGAGTCTTGGTGGTTCCAAACTTCTTCTATTTAATAATGGAGGCCAACATAGACTTGGGGACCTTCAATGCTGCAGACATTTTTTGGTACGCTTCCCCAGATCTGTGCCTCGACACAATCCTGTCTCAGAGCTCTACGGACAATCCCTTCGACCTTGTGGCTTGGTTTTTGCTCTGATATGCACTGTCAACTGTGGGACCGTATATAGACCGGTGTGTGCCCTTCCAAATCATGTCCAACCAATTGAATTGACCATTGGTGTTGTAGAAATATCAAGGATGATAAATGAAAACAGGATGCACCTGAGCTCAATTGAGTCTTATAATAGATAACGTATCGTTTAAAAAAAAAAAAAAAGTTATATTTGTAAAAAAAAAAAAACAATGTTTTTGCTTTGTCTTATTGTGTGTAGATTGATGAGGAAAAACATATTATCCATTTTAGAATAAGGCTGTAATGTAACAAAAAGTGAAAAAAAGTGAAGGTGTCTGAATACCTTCCAAAATGTACTGTACTTTAGCCATGTGTTCACCCTGTTAATCTCATGCCAATGCTAGGTACGGCATGACAAGAGTGACAAAACAGTTGGCTAAAGTGCCAACAGATCTGCTTCCATGCCAGGAAAGTTTTACACAATGGCTCATAGCAACTCTGAAGACAAGTAATAAAAGTACATTTACAACATTCATACTTATTTTTTAACTGTTTTATTATTTCAGACATGATTCTGAATTCATGTATAACAGCCTACAAAGTGTGTTGTATGCTAAATGCAGTGAAAAGAGGTCTTGTAGAAGATAGAAACGGTGAAGACGGTACAGTATATCACATACACATCAACTCATGGACAGAATATAAAAACATATTAGTTTGAAAAAAAAAAGATAAATACATGTAAATACTATGTCTTCACATTATCTATAGTGTTGTTCCTGTTATTAGGCCTGCATATCCAGAGAAAGACTGTGGTTAGTTTGTCATACGAACGTTAAGAGGTCTGTGGCTTCGTTTCATACAGAGTGCGACGGAACGCGATCGGCTACGGAGGTGTCCTTCCGACTCCTTTCACCATAATAACAATCCACCATTAGAGAAGCCTAAGATTTGACAGCACATTATCTTTTGATGGTGTGAAGAGGAGGAACATTACCATTTAGAATAGCTACACACTAATGAGTCCCCGTGTTAAGTATCACTAAAACAAGATCAAAGCAAATCTTTTCTTCGAGGCCGAGGGAAATGATTCACCACAAACTCAACTTGATACACAGAATTAAGAAGAGGAAAAAAATCTGCTGGGGGAAAAGAAATATTGCAATGTTGCGCACTAGTTTAGGATTCTCTTCTCCTCCGACTGACAGTCAAGAATATTTCCTTATTGTGTTGCGAGTCATTCACTTGTAATCCAAAAGCCGCTTATGGCAAACAGGGTCAGCCATGTCATAATTCCTTATCACTTTCTGTTTCTAAAGAGTGCAGTTGAAGTGGTAATACTGGAGGCAGTATCCCAAATACATGCCAAAATAACATCACAGAAGTAACCGTTGTACCGTACAGTATGTAATCAGTGGAGTGTAAGACGGAGCAAATGATTGGTCGTTGTCAATGTAAAAACATTGTTTCCTACAATATGAAAATGTTGTGCAATTCATCAGTCGGACAAATTTCTTAGCCCTTGTATATTCCAGGTAGCCAGTATTTCCAATGTATATCCAGTATATTCCCGTCTTGAAAGATCGACAGGTGAAAACCATGGTGAGAGTCTTCAGGATAGACTAAAACCATTATTTCCAGTGATATGGCTTTAACATTGCGTAAGGGCACACGCTACAGCATAACTCAAATGTTAATTAAATCATTAGTTATATCAGGCCAACAATCAGGAACAATCTGACAAGATTAATACTACTCATATCTGGAGTGAGCTGCTGACAGTAGGCCTAAATCAAAATCTCCTCTGATCTAATAACAGCAATGGCAGCATACTCCAAAGCCTGACAACCCAGATGTCCTTTAACTCAATGTTAACCCTGCCTGTGATCCATCACTCCTTCTCGAAGAGATTTGTTGACACAGGAGGTAAATATTTTGCTATTAGACTACATAGCATAAATGGTATCGTAACATCTGTCAAAAGACACTGGGATGGGACAACTAACAAGCGATGGAGATTTTAGTTCTAGGTTTCTGAGATTAGCATTGGTTATACGTAATGGAGCTTCATTTGCACAGTTAAGTAAGTAACTCAAGCACACTTGAACCCGAAAGACAACTAAAATGTGTCCTACAAAGCATGTACATTTACATCATTTAAAGGGCACAGAACAAAAAGTGATTAAATACATTGTTAACAGAAAAGGTATACATTAATCTACCGGATTTAGTGCTGATCTTCAAACTTTCTTTGCATGAAGCTTTTTAATACGTATAGGTTTTGCAAACTACAGTAGATATGGACTAGAACTACGGCTGTTCTGATCGGTTGATGCATATTGTTCATGAATGTGTGTCATGAAGGTGTATTAATATGAGTAAGAAAAACACATCCCAGAAACATCAACATTATTACAGTGTCATACAGTACTGACTAAACACTAGAGGTCGACCGATTAATCGGAATGGCCGATTAATTGGGGCCGATTTCAAGTTTTCATAACAATCGGAAATCTGTATTTTTGGACAAAAGATTTTGCCGATTTATTAGTATTTTTTACACCTTTATTTAACTAGGCAAGTCAGTTAAGAACACATTCTTATTTTCAATGACGGCCGAGGAACAGTGGGTTAACTGCCTTGTTCAGGGGCAGAAAGACAGATTTTTACCTTGTCAGCTCAGGGATTCAATCTTGCAACCTTACAGTTAACTAGTCCAACGACTGCCTCATGAGGAGCCTGGCCTGTTATGCGAATGCAGTAGGAAGCCAAGGTAAGTTGCTAGCTAACATTAAACTTATCTTATAAGAAACAATCAATCATAATCACTAGTTATAACTACACATGGTTGATGATATTACTAGTTTATCTAGCGTGTCCTGCGTTGCATATAATCGATGCGGTGCGCATTCGCGAAAAAGGACTGTCATTGCTCCAACGTGTACCTAACCATAAACATCAATGCCTTTCTTAAAATCAATACACAGAAGTATATATTTTTAAACCTGCATATTTAGCTAAAAGAAATCCAGGTTAGCAGGCAATATTAACCAGGTGAAATTGTGTCACTTAGGGTATATGCAACAGTTTGGGCCGCCTGGTTCATTGCAAACTAATTTGCCAGAATCTTACGTAATTATGACATAACATTGAAGGTTGTGCAATGTAACAGCAATATTTAGACTTAGGGATGCCACCCGTTTGATAAAATACAGAACGGTTCCGTATTTCACTGAAAGAATAAACGTTTTGTTTTCGAAATAGTTTCCAGATTCGACCATATTAATGACCTAAGGCTCGTATTTCTGTGTGTTATTATGTTATAATTAAGTCTATGATTTGATAGAGCAGTCTGACTGAGCGGTGGTAGACACCAGCAGGCTCGTAAGCATTCATTCAAACAGCACTTTGGTGCGTTTTGCCAGCAGCTCTTTACTGTGCTTCAAGCACTGTGCTGTTTATGACTTCAAGCCTATCAACTCCTGAGATTAGGCTGGTGTAACCGATGTGAAATGGCTAGCTAGTTAGTGGGGTGTGCGCAAATAGCGTATCAAACGTCACTCGCTCTGAGACTTGGAGTAGTTGTTCCCCTTGCCCTGCATGGGTAACACTGCTTCGAGGATGGCTGTTGTCGATGTGTTCCTGGTTCGAGCCCAGGTAGGAGCGAGGAGAGGGAGGGAAGCTATACTGTTACACTGGCAATACTAAAGTGCCTATAAAAATATCCATTAGTCAAAGGTATATGAAATACAAATCGTATAGAGAGAAATAGTCCTATAACTCCTATGATAACTACAACCTAAAACTTAACTGAGAATATTGAAGACTCATGTTAAAAGGAACCACCAGCTTTCCTATGTTCTCATGTTCTGAGCAAGGAACTTAAACGTTAGCTTTCTTACATGGCACATATTGCACTTTTACTTTCTTCTCCAACACTTTGTTTTTGCATTATTTAAACCAAATTGAACATGTTTCATTTATTTGAGGCTAAATTGATTATATTGATGTATTATATTAAGTTAAAATAAGTGTTCATTCAGTATTGTTGTAATTGTCATTATTACAAATAAATAAAAATTGGCCGATTAATAGGTATCGGCTTTTTTTGGTCCTCCAATAACCGGAATCGGTATTGAAAAATCATAATCGGTCAACCTCTACTAAACACACTAAAAGCTGCTAAATATCAAAGTAAAATATATATTCCTTTGATTTTGCGTCAGGAATTGACAGTTTGGTCGAGAAAAAGAAGAACACTTTTAAAGGCAAATATGTCAGCCGGATAGGATTCCTGAAATGATAGAGATCTTCCTATCCAATAAGGCATCTAAAGTAATACTGTTTAAATAGCTGATTAACATATTTGTCAACAGTAAACACACTTTGGTTAATTAAAACAACATGTTTATACTTGTGGTATGTAACAAAAGCATTTCTAAACTATTTTTGGCCCCTGCTTGGCCATGTTGGCAGAGAGGCCCAGTGTAGATGAACAGATCTCTCTGTGTAGGCTTATATCGAAGGCACGCACTTGTACACACGCACATATGCTAACTCACACACCCCCCCCCATTAACCAACACACACTTTCCCTCTCTCCCTCCCTCTGCTGGAGTGTACAGTACAGGTAACAGTAGAACTACGGCCATCATTCCCAATCCCATCATGGCCCTTCCTATGTGGGGAAGCAGATGCCGCAGCACTCCATGCAGATCTCCAGGCAGTCGGAGGACTCGCAGCAGGCGTCCATGATACCACAGTCCATGTCGTCGCAGGGGCAGTTGCAGTCGTCTCCCATGTCCTCAGCGCAGCAGCAGCAGCAGACCTCCGAGGTGCAGGTGCCACAGCTAGCCTGGGCCACCACCATGTTGCACAGGGTCAGGAACTCACAGAACAGACAGGCCAGGATGCAGTGGACACAGCAGTCTGGGTCCAACACACACCATGTCCATAGAGACGGGTGGAGGATGATGAAATAGGATGAAGGATGCATGAAATAAAAAAAACACAGAAAACATGATCAAATACAAAGAAAACAAAACAGAAAACAAGAACTAAAGCCTATTAAAAGCCAGTGGGAAAAATGTGATTAAAACCCCTGCCTGGAACAGAGCGAGTTAATCCCTGGGTCTTTTGTAATCAGAAGCCTTGAGCAGGGCCCAGGCAGTTATACAGTCACAAATCAGACTGGCCAATTACACAGACACATACAGTATGATAATGTCCTAACAGTAAATAGGGCAAGATAACAGACTATCACTATTAACTGACAAAATAATTTGCAAAACAGACAAAACCACAGAATGAAATGGAACAACGGTAGAATAGTCAATAGTAGAATATTGTCTCTATGGATGAAACTGTGTCCATGACTAGGTGTGTGTATTGTGTGGGCGTGAACCTGTGTGTGTGTGTGTGTGTGTGTGTGTGTGTGTGTGTGTGTGTGTGTGTGTGTGTGTGTGTGTGTGTATGTGGGCGTGAACGTGTGTGTGTGTGTATGTGGGCGTGAACGTGTGTGCGCGCACGTGCATTCAGGTGCATAAGAGAGAGTGTAAACTGAGTAGAAGGTGCAGACTAAGCAGGGAGGAGGAAGGAGGGCCAACTGGAATCAGGGAAAATTCCAAAAGGGACTGAATTCCACTTTTGAGTTTTGATTAGCAGCTTTCTAAATAATTGGGGCATTATCATGCAAATGCAGACATGATTACGTAAAGCTGATTAGCAAAGTCCGAATTCTTCTCCCTGGCAAATTGTTGTGCCAATGCTGCCGTTTTCCTCATCACTGATTAACATTCAACCTCTTCTTCGACCTTTTACGTGGCTGGGGAGCACGACGCCAAATCACTGTTGTCTTCCAATGGATGGAAAGCCCTCTCTGCTTCACCAATGAGACAGCTGTCGTTTTATTTTATGTCATTTATTATTCCGTTTTTTGTTCAGAATGTAAGTGATCTCATGCACTAACGGCCGTTACATGAAAATCAGGTGGTACACAGTAAAAACAAAACAAAAATAGACGGACAACATATTTAGACAAAACAATAAGTAAAGAACATGTAGAATTAAAAAAAAAATCCAAGCACATGCAAGCATTTTAAACAATGTTAGTTAAAATGAATAAACAGCTTTGTACTAAGTCCTGTGTACTACGTCACAGATCTCCTCTGTCGGGCTGTTTTCTATACCATGCAAGGAGCTGAGAAGGCTCTCTCAGCCGAGCCAGCCCAGCAGAGCCAGCCCAGCAGAGCCAGCCCAGCAGAGCCAGCCCAGCAGAGCCAGCCCAGCAGAGCCAGCCCAGCAGAGCTTTGGAGCTGCAAGATATGGATATGGATGCAGAAAAATGCCAGTCCAAACAGAGTGCATTTTCAGAACTTTCATCAGACCATCCTCAGCCTGTCAGAAAGACAGGGCTCCTTTCTGACTGGGTTTGAGGAAGAGAACGAAGGAGAAGGAAAAGAGGAGCGGATGGGACGGGCTGAGGAATACTCATGTTTGAGCAATCAAAGTTAGTTTTTTTCCCCCTGTTCCCTCACACAGGCAGGCCGCAAAGCTTGACCAGTGGCGCTGTATCAGATAGAATGCCAACATGGTACGATACAATTGTGTTCCCAAAGATGTTTGAACGCAGCTAAATCATAGGCAAACTATAACGGAGACACTTTCGAAGAAACGCATCATTTGTCAGCATTTGAAACGATGGCATTAAGTTACTGAAAAATCATGAATTCATGGTACTGTGCCTATACATATTGTGCACCGTTTTCTAGAACTGAAAGCGCTTGTGTACTACTGGAGAAAGTGGAATGAGCAGAACTTTGCCAATGTCAAATGATGAAACCTCAAAGCCTCTCAAACCTTGAAAGACGCCTTGCAATAAAGTAAGCTAGTACCAGAACAGTACACGGTTCTGATACAAAATGATCTAAATACTGGCCATCGCGTCAAGCAGTTAGGGCATCTTAGTTAGCTATTCACTTGGATGTATGATTCAACAGCAGCGATTAGTGAAAACCTTACAGGAGGGGGCGAGGAAGGGGGCTGGGTCATGTACACAAGAACGCCAGACATCTCTCCTACCACAAAGAAAAATACGGCGGAAATTGACACCGCCTCAGCGAGAGATCGTTCATGTTTAATGTCAGGCCGCGGCGAAGATGCCCAGATTCTGGAGGGCCAAAAACAGTGGCGAGCGCAGAGGAGGAAATAGTTTGAGACATCTGGAGAAAGAAAAAAACTCCAAAGGCTCACATCAAAAAGAGGAGCAGCATGACATAAAACAAGCTGGAATGGGTGCACACCATCGAGCCAAAACGAAAACATTCAAATGAAGAGAGACTGTTGGATGGAGGGCCAGGATACTGCCTAGCTGCCTGCCAAAAGCACAGGGAGGGAGAGAGGGAGGGTGAGGGAGAGCGATTGAGAGGAGAGGCACACCCCATGCAGTAGCCTTTACAGTGCAAGTCCATAACGCATGAATGAGGGTCAAACTTGTGGCTATGGGGAATATACACACAAACCAAGGTGTGACGACAGAGCAAGCAGACTACAGAGCAAAGGAAGCATTCCAAATCAGTCACCACAAAGCCCTTAAAAAGTATTAAATGGGACTTAAGGAGCTCAAATCATAATTGACAAAAAAAATACAATTTAAACACAAAAAAGGCCCCAACCGACCCCTGACCCCGCCTGACTAAAGGACGAGCGGTAAACAACTCCTCAGTCAGTAAGAAATACAGAATTTATCACAGCTTTATTTCAGTGCTAGAGATCATGTGCCAAGAATGCTCTGTTGTAGAATCCCCTGAGCTAGGTCCTCTTCCAGAGGAGCTGTTTGGTAGCTCATTTCACAGGCAAACAGATTATGGTAATCCATGTAAACATTAAAACACAACAGCTTGCTGTTTTCCGCCGGGAAATAAATACTTGAGTGTGAACATATTGACTTAGAAAACACAAGTCGGGAAAATAAGCAACACAAAAGCTGTAATGAGACAGACTTATTGAAATGTTGCTGCTATTTGAGTTTGCCAATTAAGACGTGGAAGAAAACATGACACCGGTGGAATACATCATTGGAGAATATTTAACTTGTATCATACCTTATATTTATAGGGAACTCTATCACTTGTTAGTCTTAGCCCTACCGCCAATCTGCTGCATATTTCAAATAGCGTAACCTTGGTGAAGACAATCTCAAATTCCCCAATCCATATAAAAAACACACAGTGAGCTCCAAAAGTACTTTGTTTTGGCTCTGTACTCCAGCACTTTGGATTTGAAATTATACAATGACTATGAGGTTAAAGTGCAGACTGTTAAGCTTTAATTTGAGGGTGTCATTCAGGACTACCCATAATCATGGTAGCATCCACATGAATGAAGGTGTGTTTAGAAACATATTCTACTCGTATTTGCAATCAAAGTGACTCCAGAAGGACAACACATTATGTACCATTCATTTCTATTGGGCACAAAATCATCTGAAAACACAACCAAAACAAACAGCAAATGCATCCAACAAGTCTATAAGAGTCACAAGCTTGATGTAATCTTTCTGAGCTATGAATATAGGACCAAATAATACACTGACTAATTTTGTCCCAATACCTTCGGTCTACTAAAATGGGGGGACTATGTACAAGAAGTGCTGTAATTTCTAAACGGGTCACCCGATATGGATGAAAATACACCGAAATTAAAGCTGGTAGTCTGCACTTTTATCTCAGTCATTGTATAATTTCAAATCCAAAGTGCTGGAGCAGAGCTAACATAAAAGAAAATGTGTCACTGTCCCAATACTTTTGGAACTCACTGTATCACACTTCCTATCATCCAATCTTATTTCTACTCCCTCTTCCTCTGTAAGACAAAGTAAAAGACAAAGTGAGAGGAGTCCGAGACGAGGCGATGATAAGCAGGGAGCAGCAGGCAGGTTAGATAATGGATAGCAGATAACAGATAGCAGACAGCTGTTACAAGATAAAAAAAAAAGAGGATGTGTGTGTGTGTGTGTGACTCCCAGACAGACAGAGCCACTGTTAATGAGGAGCCACAGTGGGGCTGGAGACCGGAGGACAGACATGAGCCCATGCAGAGGGAGGAAGGTATGAAAGGAGGGATGACACTTCGCAGGCGACCTGGGCGGCTCAGCCTCATTAGCGGGCCACACCTTCCTGACCATTAGTCATTCAGAACACCAATCACCTTCATTACACTCACCTCCGCACAACACCAGAGAAAATGATGGTTCCACCTGAATTCTAAAATCCATCCTTTCGGTTGTTGTTGAGTAAAATAAAGCCATAGGAAGCAGGCCTTGACCAGATGAAAGTGTACTTTCATCATTAAAATAAGACAACCGACAGAATCTGTCCATTTTTTGACTGTCTATTCTGTCCCCTCCACAAATAGCATTTTAAATGGTGGAAGACCTGCCCTAAAAGGTGTTGATGAAGTGCTAGGGGAAAGTCAAGCCAAGCAGATGAAGGATGTGTGTGTTCATTGTGTGATTATTAGTGTGTGAGTGACTCTAATGACCTTAAGTTGGAGCACAGTACTTACCTCCTGGTGAGAGAGTGTGTTCTATATAAGACAGAGTGTGTGTGTGTGTACAGTCGGCACCCAGCACTTATAACTCACCCTCTGGTAACGTCCCAGGCTTGTGGGATCCGGTGGAGCTTCCTTTACTCTGTCTGCTGCTGTCGCTGTTGACCGACAGGCTGGAACGAAGCTGGCTCTGCATCTTCTGGGAGACGCCGGGCGATGGGTGCTGCTCCACCCCACAGGTACATTGCCGGCGAATTCCATCGCCGTTACTCGGGCCGGTGGAGGATTGGTGGTCATTTTGACTGCCGGCAGAAGCAGTTTCTTCTCCTCCCTCGTCGGGCTCTCCCTGCGCAGAGGTGGTTGGCTGGGGCAGCGGCTGAGGTTGAGCTGGATGGGAAAGGTTTTTTTTTAATGTCACACTCCTCTCTTTTCAGTTAGTGAGGACTTACTGTGCTTTCAGCATGTTTGACAGAATACGTGGCATTTATTCTCTACTACTTATATAGAGAAGGATGTTTAGAAGGTTCAAGGTACTGCGTGTCTGTGTTATGTGCTCATGACAAGTACCAAATAAGTCACTTCATAAGGTTACTTTTTTTGTAACCCTCAAGATTTCTCGTTTTGATCTTTTCATACCATCAGAACAGATATGGGAATCCCGAGGCTAAACCTTCAACAACTGTCCTTTTCTTGTACTATCATCGTGGAGCCTTAACAAATAAAAGAGCACAGAAGAGGATGCAACCTTCACCACAGCCAAATGATCACACAGTACAGTATCCCTGTAGGTGAACAGTGATTGAACAAGCGTTTTCTTGGAGAAGCACCCAGGTGAGTTAAGACGGAGAGAGAGAGAGAGAAAGACTGATCATGCATTCCTGCCTCTGCTACAGTAGAGTAGTGATTTCCCTTCCCCTTTCGCAAAGCTCTGGCTCTTCACACTCTTACAGTCGCTCCACGTGTGACAGGTAGCAGCCAGCCATGAAGAGTCAACCCCCGAACAAATGAACGTCGGGCCATCTGATAAAATAAAGGGAGCGGTGACATTTCCAGGGGAAGAGACTCCTGCACCTCCAGCTCTACAGGGAGCCAGCTCGCTCCTGCATTTTACGTCCCATCTGCATCACAAAGGAGAGACAAGTAGCAGCACGGTGACTTATTGATCTCTGTTGAATTATTCAGCTCTTTAGGGTTTCTCCCCCTTTCTTTTTCACAACCTCTGCATTTTAGGGTGCGAGTGCTGTGCAAGAGGCGGCCCATACAGCAATACAACACTCACAGGGGAACTTTGTTGGCGACAGCCACACGATGTAGTGTTGATTTGCAGAGTGCTACCACTGTACCTGAACTTTTCCAAGTCCAGGTGGATGCACCAAACAGCGACCTGACACTCACTGTACCAGAACTTTTCCAAGTCCAGGTGGATGCACCAAACAGCGACCTGACACTCACTGTACCAGACCTTTTCCAAGTCCAGGTGGATGCACCAAACAGCGATCTGACACTCACTGTACCAGAACTTTTCCAAGTCCAGGTGGATGCACCAAACAGCGACCTGACACTCACTGTACCAGACCTTTTCCAAGTCCAGGTGGATGCACCAAACAGCGACCTGACACTCACTGTACCAGACCTTTTCCAAGTCCAGGTGGATGCACCAAACAGCGATCTGACACTCACTGTACCAGACCTTTTCCAAGTCCAGGTGGATGCACCAAACAGCGACCTGACACTCACTGTACCAGACCTTTTCCAAGTCCAGGTGGATGCACCAAACAGCGATCTGAAAATGCCCATTCTTTCGTTCCTGTCTGCTCACCAACTAGTACAAATTGTTAACAAGAGAAAGGAAAATTGAGCTCGAGCCAAACTTTTTTTTTTTACAACACTCAGCACCCGGGGGGGAGAGACTTCTCTGACAAGATGTAGATGCAAAACAACGCAATTAAAGAGAGACACTGCTTTGTCTCCTCGTACAGTGGTCCGCATGCTGCCTCTATAAACAAATAAGACTTTTGGGATCAGGTTTCAATGCGAATTGAATTAGCACAGAGGAGAATTCGTTATGCTCTGGTTTAAACCCAGGTTGATAGATTTGACAGCTTTTTACGTGACATTGTTAGGAAACTACGGTGGCTAAAAAGGAGATTCAACAATTGCTTTTTGTTTTCTTTCACCATATCCACATGTAACTTGTGTGATATCAATTTTGTTCTTCTATAGTGAACATCAACAATCTATTCTGTGATAAGGCACAGTTTGTAACAGTGGAATTCAGAATCGGCAACAAACACACCATAATATAAAACTAGTACAAAAGTTATCTTAAGTTTGCCACCCAGGTGGCGCAGCGGTCTAAGGCACTGCGTCGCGTCACTACAGCCTCGGGTTCGATCCCAGGCTGTGTCACAGCAGGCCGTGACCGGGAGACCCACGAGGCGGCGCACAATTGGCCCGTCGTGTTCCGGGCTTAGGGGAGGGTTCGGCCGGCCGGGATTTCCTTGTCTCACCATGCTCTGGCAACTCGTTGTGGCGGGCCGGGTGCCTGCAATGACTCCGGTTGTCAGTTGGACGGCGTTTCCGCCGTCACATTGGTGCGGCTGGCTTCCGTGTTCAGCGAGCAGTGTGTCAAGAAGCAGTGCGGCGCATGGCTCTCGACCTTCGCCTCTCCGGAGTCCGTAGGGGAGTTGCAGCAATGAAACAAGACTAACTACCAATTGGATAACACACAATTGGGGACAAAGGGGGGTAAATGTAAAAAGTGATATATAATAAGCTCAATACCTACTGGGTGGGTACAAACACAGTATGTAGGCAGGACGATGTGACGCCACACTCTGGCCTAAAAGACGACACTTGCCTATGAAATAAATTACCCGTAGCAGCTTGTCTCTTTTCTCATACAGAGGTCATGGAGGCATCCACAAACGACCAACCCACAGTCTGTCTATTCCCTGCCTCAGCCAGCATAATTACCTTTCCCTTTGGAGAAAGTCAAGCTTTCAATTTACGAAGTAGAAATAGTTATTAGGAAACCACCAGATTAAAAAGCAGCGGTTTGGGTTTCCGACACACTAGAAAGCCTAGAAAGTGGTTCAAGTAGGAGCCTAGGAAGACATTTCCAGGGACAGGTTCCCAGTGTCACTGGCAGACATTTTTATTTTCACCCAGAGAAGGCAATGGGAGACGAAGATGCATGAACAGGGTAACATTCAGAATCATTGATCACGTTAATGATGATCCTGCCAAAAATGACGACATGATGAACCATGTAACCACACTGATCCAAGCCAGCTTGTAGAACATAGAATATACTGTATCCTTATACGTATATCCTTCTGGTAATAAGAGAGAAATAGAACTAGCAGCAATAGATAGTAACAGTCAAACATCAACTTGGATAACAACTGTATACTCTATAGATCAGGTATACAATATAAATGCCTATGTAATATAAATGCACTACAAAGTCAATATTCCCAGACAAGGAAACATCCCCCATAAAATAATATATATTAAAAAATCCGCCCAGAAGTTTAAATAATCATAAGCGATTAAAATTGAACAGTTGAGTAGTTTACCACAAAAACTTGTTCGGAGCTGGTGGACGTACACAACCTGACAGATCGCATTAAAAAAACATGTTTAGGAGAGGAAGAAAAAAAAAAAAGCACACTTCAAAATTGGACTTCTAACCACCCGATTTCTAACACAACAACTGTTGAGAGTGTACATCTGTAGTTGAATAATACATGGAGTATTCCTCTACACAGGCTGTCAAACATATCAGAGGGAACTGGGGGTGAGTGGTTCTTGACTGTCTAAGCAGCATCCCAATTTGGTCCCTTATATCTGACAGGCTCAAATATCTCGGGAGCATTTTTTTATTTATTAAAAGGCCAGTGTTTGATGGATTCATGAAGAACACACAAATATAATTGCCATTTGTCACCAAGTGTTCAGCAAGTAGTACCCCCACGCCATGGGGACAGCAGCACCGGTGCGCCTAGAGCGCGCTACGGTCTGTGTGCGGGATCGCTCTGTATGTAAAACTGTGTATAAACACCTACGTTTTGTTTTATGTGCCAAAAAAAAATAGGTCCCACAGGAAGAATTCAAAATTGCACCCAAAAGACACGAGTATAGCACCGACCCACCAGGAAGACACAGGAATATGAACATCAACTCAAATGTGCTGTATAAACAATTATACGACTAAGAGGTCAAAACAGGGCAGCTTGGAAATTCTCATTTGCACATTACTACACTGTAAGTCATAGGTAAGGCAGGAGCTGGATTGAAAAACATAGAACGCTGTGCTTCTATGGCTCAATCCTTTTTAATATTAAACGAGAGAGAGAGAGTTCTGTTTGCAGAGACCTGTTAGGATGCCTATCATAAGGAACATACAGTTAGTTATTCAAAATGTCACACGTCAGCAGGCTAAACAGATTCATCCAGCCCCATCTCCTAACAGCTACCCAGATACAGCACACTTGTCAAATGCACTGTGGAATACTCACAGGGGGGGCAAATATGACAAACAAGATGTAAACTAATCCAACAGGAGCATCTCTTTCAAAAACACTGAAAGACACTTAAAATGGTAATTCTTCAAGTAACTTGTTTGTTTATCTTTGTACTCATTACATATGTACATATTATAAACATGTCTCCTACACATGTTCCGGCCTTATACCTGGTTGATCGAAATGCTAATTTGTGAATGTGCCCATGACCTAGCAGCGGTCTCATCGTCCCCTAAACAGCCTGGGGTGGCGTTTCCCCTCCTAACAAACACCCCTGTAATGTCTGGCTGGCTGGGTTGCTCAATCCAAAAAGGGATAGATTTTCTCATTAGAAATTATACGTCTCCCATTCCCATGGTTATAGACGCAAAACCAGGGGAATTATATGTGGAGAAGGAGGGGGGGGGGGGAAATAGCACCATAAATGTTATTACAAAGGCTCTGATTTAAAAAAATTCCTTCGGCATATCAAAGCTCATTTACAGTTTGACCTTCCAACTCTGTGACAAGGACTTTCTTTATTGTGTCAGAAGACAGGTTGTTGGAAGCGACATGCAATGTCAGAGTCATCATGAGTTGTCCTTTCAACTCCTCCAACTCAACACAACCCAGGCTGTGATCATTGCACATGTGAGCATCAGGCGTAAAAAATTGCATTTTAATTGCATTCAAATTGATTCAAATCTAGCGTGAAAATGTTGATGAGTGTTAGGGTGCTGTAGCTTAGAATAGCCTGGATAAGCTAGTCCAACAAGCCTAGTCTAACTAATTAATGGACACAAGCATTCACCTAAAAAATAATTGTATAGCAGGAAGGCATTCAACACATGCAGCGTAACAGGAAAATATATCACGCTTCAACAGAATAAAACATGTGACAATCTCAGGATGACTCTGCGGTGGTTGTCGTGGTAATGTCAGATCACTCCTATACTAAAAAAGTAACCGCCCAACTGATCACACACAGCTCTATTCATCTTAGCCTAGTGACCATCGGCCACCTGTGCCCGTTGAGGGAACTAAATGACCTTCTCTGATAGGATACTCTATCAGCAGGACGTGACAGGTAATGCGACAGAAGTGTTTTAACTCCATTAGCCCTCCTACCCTCCATTCTGATGGTATTTTATAATATAGCATCTAATTCCTAGAGAAACATCCATATCTACAGTAATGTCTTATTTTCTTGCCGTTTTGAATGAGGAAAGTTACTACTACTCAGCTGGTTTTCACCGTGGCACACTTAAATTCTCTGTGACAAATTATCATTCAAATTTGGGCCTTCAAATGTAACCTGCTGTAGTGATCTGACACTTGAGTGTTTTAATATTCTGAGCCATCCTCTGTTTCCCTTGTTTGCAGTCTCTTCCCTATTTTAGACTGCCTCTCTCTCACCCTCTTGATAACAATGACAAGGAAAGCAGGGCATCTGGGATTTACTCATTTCAAATTTGGTAATTTCGCCGCTGATTGAGGGGGGAAAAAAATAACCCCTTCGGACCTTGTTCTGCTTAATTCCATTTTACAGTGGAGAAGGCAACTTGAAAGACAAGAGCTTGATTCGACGACCTGAACCTTTCAGGCGCTCTTGGGGGGAGGGAGGCTATCATCAATTACCCTTCGATTTCAAAACGGAACATTTGGCGAGATGAATATGTCTGACTGCTATCCAAATCATTAAAAATCACTGAATGAGATGCCGTTTTCTCTTAAATGAATCACATTGAGAGGAAAATCATTCACATTGTGCAAACGCCAAAAGCTCACAGGCGTGGAAGTTCTTCTCGTTCCCCCTCTTGTGTTGTGTGGAATTTGGTGTGCTGCTAATTTGAGTGGTGCAAATGTAGCATAGCAGAACAGATCAAAGACATCCACCACAGCATTAAAATTAAACTTTTCTCCCTCCTTTTCATCCAAGATAAAACATTTAAAAAAAGACCTGTGCTGTGACTGTCTTAAGGTTTATAAAATCCACATTTTTCCCCAATCTGTTTCCATCTGAGAGCAAGAGAGGAACGTAGTAAAATCAAATGTAAACATGTCTTCACAAGTTTAAGGAAATTCACATATAGCACAGATTTATGCTTTACACAGGCATCTACCACATTTTCTAGAAAGATCAATTATGCCGTGACTCAGAGCAGGTCTAGGGGAGCTGCCAGACTCCATACTCGCAGAGTGCTCCACCCTCTCTGGCAACTCAAAACCAAAATTAAGCAGCAGCAAAGTGGAGTGAGGAGATTATTTTCAGCTTCAGTTACATTGATGACTCACAGATTCCACAAATTTCAAAATCTCTATGCTGAAGTTAGCTACAAATTCCACAGGAAACAGACTTGTTTGAAATTCAAAAGGGGCACAGTGCATCTGGAGGGAGGGCATTACTGTACTAACAGCACCTGAGAGGAGGACAGATGCATTCCAAATCAACACACAGCAACAAAAAACTACAAAAGGAACTAGGCAAAACTGAGCTGTCCATAACGGCCAGCTAGTATAGGGTCTGTATGGGGCAGTCAGTCTATAAAAAATATCTATAGACATGGTTCCTTTATTTGCTCAGTATCAATCTGAGCATTAACCACAGCTAATGGGACAGCTGTGGGTCAATGGTCTTTGTCTTCAGAGGTGCCAATCAGGGCCTTAAGCTGTGTGATCAGACGAGGGGACAGAGGTGCTAGTCTGCCTCTGAGTGGGTTTTTAACGGAGACGGCCGTATTGATTTCAGCTCTAGCCAGGGAGCGCCGTCTGCATGGAGTCTGAATGGAGCCAGCCCAGCCAGGTCCCCAGTCACAGTCCAGTGATCAGAGCCCTGGCAGAATGACCTACCAGAGAGGTGGTGAACCTGCAAACATTGTGGGGGCAACATCACTAGAGATCTCTGTAATAGAAAAGGGTTTTAACCTTAATGTTGGAGCCAAACCCCTGTTAGAAGCCAAGTAATCACCCCTGCACTGCTCTCATTTGAAGTGGGACCCTGTGTGTGTGAGTGAGAGAGAGCTTTCCTTCTCTCTTCTCCAAGGCACTCTCTCTGTGCTGTATTGTGGAGTTGGTTCGGGAACCAACAGAGTGGAGCTGCACCAGGGCATTGCTGTTCAGGGAATGCAGCAGAGCGTTGGCAGTAGAGTTGATATAGCGGAGCTCTGTGCACACCTGCTATGACTGCTCCAAGAAGACAGGTAAACTAAGGAATGAGATCAAGGCCTGTGTGTTTTACTCCGATTACAAAACTGACCATTTGAATGTGTTTGAGTATTAAAATCTTCCCTCCAACACGGCAAAACAAAATTTAGTTCTCCATAGCCAATAACCTTGTTTATTTGCATTATGGCAGTGATAAGAAATCCACACATTAGAAATACTTGTGTATAAGATTTCAGTACACAGATGGGTGTGAATACAGTGCCTTCAGAAAGTATTCAAACCCCTTGACTTGTTTCACATTGTTACATTACAGCCTTATAAAATTGATTAAATACAAATCCTCAGCATTCTACACACAATTCTACACACAAAGTCCACCTGTGGTGAATTCAATTGATTGGACATGATTTGGTAAGGCACACACCTGTCTATATAACACAGTTGACAATGCACGTCAGAGCAAAAACAAAGCCTTGAGGTCGAAGGAATTGTCCGTAAAACTCCGAGACAGGATTGTGTCAAGGCACAGATCTGGGGAAGGGTACCAAAAAATGTCTGCAGCGTTGAAGGTCCCCAAGAACACAGTGGCCTCCATCATTCTTCAATGGAAGAAGGTTGGAATCCCCAAGACTCTTCCTAGAGCTGACAGCCTGGCCAAACTGAGAAATCAGGGGAGAAGTGCCTTGGTCAGGGAGGTAACTAAGAACCCGATGGTCACTCTAACAGAGCTCCACAGTTCCTCTGTGGCAATTGGAGAACCTTCCAGAAGAACAACCATATCTGCAGCACTCCACCAATCAGAACTTTATGGTAGAGTGGCCAAATGGAAGCCACCCCTCAGTAATAGACACATGACAACGGCTTGGAGTTTGCCAAAAGGCACCTACATACTCTCAGACCATGAGAAACAAGATTCTCTGGACTGATGAAAACAAGATTGAACTCTTAGGCCTGAATGCCAAACGTCACATCTGGAGGAAACCTGGCACAATCCCTATGGGGAAGCATGGTGGTGGCAGCATCATGCTGGGTGGATGTTTTGTCAGCGGTAAAGACTGGGAGACTAGTCAGGATCAAGGCAAAAGATGAACGGAGCAAAGTACAGAGAGATCCTTGATGAAAACCTGCTCCTGAGCACTCAGGATCTCAAGATGTTCACCTTCCAACAGGACAACAACCCTCACCACACAGCCAAGACAACACCGGAGTTTCTGAATGTCCTTGAGTGGGCCAGTCAGAGCCCGGACTTGAACCCGATCCAAGATCTCTGGAGAGAACAGAAAACTCCCCAAATACAGGCGTGCCAAGCTTGTAGCATCCTACCCAAGAAGACTCAAGGTTCTAATCGCTGCCAAAGTGTGTCAAAGTACTGAGTAAAGGGTCTGAATACGTATGTAAATGTGATGTTTTGATAAATTAGCAACAATTTCTAAAAACTTGTTTTTGCTGTCATTATGGGGTATTTTATGTAGATTGATAAGGGGGGAAAACTATTTAATCAATTTTAGAACAAGGCTGTAACCTAACAAAATGTGGAATTCAAGGGGTCTGAATACCTTCCGAAGGAACCGCATCTAATCATTTCACTTTAGTATTTTCAATCTCTTTTTTTTGTTTAAAACATCCACAATGAAAATGCTTCAACACTTCTGGAAATGCTCATTTGAATGCTTAAAATGTCCCATATGAAATCCATCTACAGCAAGACAATGAGGAAATAATTACAATGGCCATTTTAATCAACCCCTGTGCTACCTTTTCACCCTATTTATACTGTTTTTGATTCCATGACCCACGGGTAAGTAATCACTTGAAAATGATGCCTCTGTTTTTAATGCACTCTTGCTTTAGACACATTTTGTTCAGTAGAGGACAGGGGTCTACTGGATTACAAGAAAGATTTAGCTCATGGATAACAACAACCATGCTGTTCTTTTTGGCAGAAAGAATAGCACAACCAAATTGATGAGACACATTTTTTTGAATATTGATGATATAGGAACGTTTCTGAAGTTCACAGGATCTTACCCTGTTTACTAGGGTGCTACATTTTGGATGTGAGTCTAACTCGTCTTTACACAACACTATTCAAAACAATGACGATTCCTGGATATCTCACTATTCTGCATTAATTTCATAGATGCTATATTGAGGCATCAATAAGCAAGCTCTTCTGCAACAATTCATCAACACATCTACCATTGGAAGTGTCAAATATGAACTACCTAAAAGGTCATTTCTACACCCGGTTAATAACCTTGAAGCTTCCAGAGTAAAAGCACAATCAGGGATTCACACAAAAGGCCACACTAATGTCTTTCTTTTCAAGGCGACAGCCATGTTATTTGACCTCACGACTTCACTTCAGAATTTCCCCTCAAGATAAAAAAAAAAAAAAAAAAAAGAATAATCATTTGAGCAGCCAGGGTTCTTCTTTATCCACGGCGAGAGCACTTCAACTATTTGACAATCACAGTGAATAATGTGGCAATTAAACACCTAAAACTGGCGTTAGGTCATGGCAATTTATTTAAGGCCCGGGCCTGCAGAGCCAAAGCCCAGTCTGGAGGAGATATCACCGGAGTGTATTCCCCTAGGGGCCGAGCCTCACAAGACCCTGCTAGCTGCCACATACTGGGGCCTTATGGGTGAAGGGCTCTAACAAAAAAACAGTGACCTGAACATACATGCCCTTCACGCTTTGCATAATTAAGGTCAGAAATAAACTTGCGTTATTTAGCTCAAGTTATTTAGCTCAATTTAGCTCAACTGTTGAAGAGTAACTTAATTTAAATCTGAAACCAGTTGTTTTAGGCTAAGTTGTAGTGAAACACTTAAATTCTGGTCTTCATTTTAACAGTTTGTTGCAAGTGAAATATTGGTCTTTTAGTAGTAAATCTAGCTCTTTTTACCCCAAGCGGATCAACTCTACTCTAGCTTGAGAAGGTTCCTCTATGTTATCTCATAGGTGGGGTTCAATATGAAATCCACTCCCTTCTAGATGTGGTACCACCTCAATGCTTACTATAAAAAGGGAGAGATTCAGTATGAAATCCACTCCCTTCTAGATGTGCTGGGGGGTACCACCTCAATTGCTTACTATAAAAGCAGGTGACAGCGCGCCTTATTTGGCAACGGTCTTGGTATGTGGAGTGTGCCGATACATTTAGCTAAATGCTTCCTAGACCACTGACGTTACACGAAATTCAAAAGGCAGTAAGGCACGTTTCCACACATGATCAAATTCAACATTTTTGCTTACCGTTTCACACGCCTGTGTGCTTTTATGAAGAAAAAACAAACATGTACACTACAGTTCAAATGTTTGGGGTCACCTTGTTTTTGAAAGAAACAACTTTTTGTCCATTAAAAAAACATCAAATTGATCAGAAATACAGTGTAGACAATGTTAATGTTGTAAATGACTATAGTAGCTGGAAACGGCTGATTTTTAATTGAATCGAATCCAAAAATGCTGATGGTTTTCTTGCTTCTTTAATCAGGACAACAGTTTTCAGCTGTACTAATATAATTGCAAAATGTTTTCTAATGATCAATTAGCCGCTTAAAATTATAAACTTGGATTAGCTAACACAACGTGCCAATGGAACACAGGAGAGATGGTTGTTGATAATGGGCCTCCTATGTAGATATTCCATAAATGTATTATTATTATTATATAAATAATATATATAAATTAGCTATTGCCAGATACAATAGTCATTTACAACATTAACAATGTCTACACTATGGCAACATTAACAATGTCTACACTATTTCTGATAAATTTGATGTCATTTTAAAATGGACAACAATTTTTTTTTGGCCTTTCATTCAAAAACAAGGACATTTCTAAATGACTCCAAACTTTTGAACGGTAGTTTAGGCTATGAGGATTATACGTTTATATTCATTGCTACATCCATCGTCAAAAGACAGATGACCACCATTGTCATGACAACTATTTTCCCAATCTCTATGACTGGCAGTCTACAACAGTTGGCTCATAGTTCACTGGTTGTGAGTTCTAATCCCACAAGGGGCAGATATTTTACCTGTGCCCAAATACTTTTTATTCTGAAAAGTGAAACCATACCTGTAACTACTACCCCCTGGTAGTAGTAGTTATTTTATTTTTACAGTGCCCAAAACCAATTAGAGTTCATTTGACCATTTTATTTAACTAGGCAAGTCAGTTAAGAACACACTCTTAATTACAAAAATGGCCTACACCGGACAAAGCTGGGCCAATTGAGTGCCGCCCTATGGGACTCCCAATCACGGCCGGTTATGATACAGTCTGGATTCAAACCAAGGTGTCTGTAGTGACACTAGCACTGAGATGCAGTGCCTTGGACCACTGTGCCACTCGTGAGCCCCCCCCCCAAATGAGCTACTGCATAAATACTGCAATGCGGGTTGGATTGAATTGATTCCCTGATTTTCATTATGAAGGTGCTGATTGCATTTTTCTTCCCAAAGCAAGAACGGAATAAATGTGAGTCCACATTTCAATTATTTTTGTGCCCCATTGGGGACTCGAACTTACACCACAGGTGGGAATACATAAAGAACTCAGCGCCTTACCACTGTGCGTCAACTGTCCAGAGCCTAATATACTCGCAATGCACAGAATTGTATTATCAGAGTTCCAGTGGACTTCTGGTAAGTATGCTTTAGTGAGAAAGTGCTAGGATCAGGAAAAACAAAGTTTACCCAACAGCAAAATGAATATTTATGAGCATCTCCCCACCCACAACTTCTCACCTGAATGCATAATTTGGGGGGGGGGGGGGGTTAGGCAAAGGCTGAAATTGGGGCTGAAGTTACCCTTTAAGACAGAAATAGACAACATGTTCAGATAACAAGCGGAAAGTTCCTCTATTTACCAAATCATGAGAGCAAACCACACACAAGTCAGAGTTAGTTATCAAAGTCCATCTTTAGCTTATATAAGCTATCACAACCCTGTGACTCTCAAATCAATTCAGTGTCTATCAATTAATTCTCTGAGGTCCCTTCTACATTGCAACTGAGATCCTTTAATAGCAAAAGACACACATGATGAGACAGCATAGGCATAATTTATCATTCAGCTATGCTCTCTTGTCAAACTCAGAACCATAAACAAATCCTCCATATCAACAGGCATATATCAAATCCATCCTATCTTGACAAGATCACAGAGACACACTGACTGGCACACAGACATTGTGGAGCCAAGAGATACACGCTTGACCTCTCCCCTCTCTCCGGCCCAAGCAACTTAGTCTTGACATAGAACAGATACTGCAACCCCGCCACAGTATTATACAAAAACAACATTCTGATGAGAAGTAACTTACAAACATAGAATGAATATAAAACATCTTACCTATGTTACCAACTAATTCTGATTATTCCCCAACAAGCTTCTCTGTTTTGATTCAGGCTAATAAAAACAACAACAGAGCCAGACAGATCCCATGCAGCCTCGGGCACCCAACAAGTTGGAAATCGGACAGCGGGAGGAAAGAAAAAGCAGTAAAGTGGCACTATGTGGTCGGTAAGATGATTTCCTGTTTCAGTAAGCGAGGGCTTCATTAGAGTCAAGCAGGCCCTCTATACACAGGTTGGGTTTTTTTAAAATCATTATTTGAAGTGACTAACACATGTTCCTGCACCTTTCGCTCAAAAGGAGATTTGTCGTCTCCCTCCCTTTCATATTCCCCAAACACAGTCTGTGGGGGAGGAGGGTGACTACAATTACTACATTAAAACTGTCGGCACAGACTTCTTTATTTTGTAGATGAAAGTGATGCATTTCTCATGCAAGTAATGCAGAACACCATGGAGTACACTACATAGCCTACACTTAGGGCTGGCACAATAACCTTGTAACCGAAGGTTACGGATGAAGAACTACATGGAGTACACTACATAGCCTACACTTAGGGCTGGCACAATAACCTTGTAACCGAAAGTTACGGATGAAGAACTACATGAAAATAAATTAACAGTCATATCCCTTTAAAAATATGTATATATATATATTTTTCAATTTGGGTGTGGAACAAACAGCTGACTGAAGACAGGACGGCCTACATTAGTGTGGCAATTTTACTCACGTACACTCGCAATGGCTGCCTGGTATTGTGATGCAAATGTAGAAAGCCCATTAAAATTATGCATTGGAATGTATTTTTGTCAGGAAGGAAGAGGAGAAAATTTACCTCAACGTTTTTTTTAAACACTTTTTTTTTTTGCCATTCCGTTATTACGGTGACCGTGGTCATTTGGGTGGCCAATTCCCATCATCCAAAATGCCATGACCATCAGAACACCTACTTCCGCCTACTAGCGACAGTTAGAGACCTTAGTTTGACAAGTTCTTGCTTCAAAATCCCTGTTCGAAGCTGCGCCGGTAAACAAACCAATGGCAAGTCAATTAGCGTTAAGAGCGAAAAGGCGCCCTGGAAAAGTTTAACAGCCTAGAAACAAAGAGCTGCTGCATCAGAATGTAAACAATCCTATTACAGCTACATGGATGGAAGCAATCAGGTTGTTGTTGCTATTAGTGTTGCCTGACAACACACTCTCCTTATGGAGTGGCAAACACAACAGGGTTTGAGAGGAGTTCGAGTTGCTGCTTTTTCTGATTTTACTGCTTGTACTGACCTGGAATGTGGATTATCTAGTTTGTTTCAAACAGTCAATCTTGAGGTAATGGAGATTGCTTTAGCGTCATTTGCAAAAGACAGTGCGATTTAAGTGTAAAATATTGCTCTGGCAAACTTGGCAGGTTAAATGACAAGCAGTAAGAGGCATTGGGAGTGGGTTAATAGCGACACCTCAAGACAAGAGATTGGTTGGTAATGAGCTGGCAGAACATTCTGGAAAGAACTGTGATAATAGAAACAACCTGTTCCGTTCTAACTCAGTGGGAATCAGAGTTGGAAATAGGTTGACATTCACTTTCCATTCAAAAAACGGTGAGAACTTTCCAATCAATTTATTTGTTTCCCCTATTATTTCTGCTGAACAAAAGGGCACAACGGACGCACGAGGAAGTGTTTACATTGCTTATTAACCCTTTTACAAAATTGAATTGAAATTTTTTACAGAAGAAATATGAAAAGCATATGCATAACCATGGTAGCAGTTGAAAGGGAACAGTTTGGCGATAATGGGACAATTATTACACTATAAAAAGGTGAGGACACAACAGTTCACCTGACAAGACTGAATCCAAACCATTACACTGTTGATTTCCTCTGCATTTCACATTTACTGTACATTTGGCCGCATTTGTTGATAACGAAATCTGAACATACTCCGGAGACATACAGTAACACGATAAGACTATTCCTGGGAAATGTGAGGTAGGTGCATCATAAGACCCCCCCCCAAAAATGACAGGAGTTTGGTTGAGTGTCTCCAAGTGGCCACACACCTCGCCAAAGTGTGCAAGCTCCTAAGCAATTTCAATGCACTTTTAGAACGCAAAGAACAGTCTTTAACTCTTGTCGTGTGCGGTGCTCAACCTCAGAAAGCCTGCCAGTCAAAATCCATACAGCGCTGTGAAGCACAGAGCCAGAGCTCTGACGTCATGTATAGCATGTTACTGTACAGCCACAACGTTCCAATTTAGACGCTTATTATTTTCAACTTGTATACCGGTATGAGTGTAAAGGGTTAAGAAACAACCAAGTGTGTCTCACCTTGACTGCAAAACAACCACAGATTCCTTTGTTGCTATGGCCCCTTCTTTCATTAGTAACTGGATGTTTCAGGAGTGTAGCATATTTACATTTGAGTCACTTAGCACACGGTTTCCCAAACTCAGTCCTGGGGACCCCCCCCCACCCCCAGGTGCACATTTTGGTTTTCCCCTAGCACTAGATAGCTGATTCAAATAACCAACTCACCATCAAGCTGTGATTATTTGAATCAGATGTTTTGGTTTATGCAGTAGCACTACACGTGCACCTTGGGGGCCCCCACCAGAGAGTTTGGGAAACCCTGATCTAGCAGACGCTCCTCTCCAGAGCGACTTACAGTTCATGCCTTCATCTTAAGATAGCTAGGTGGGACAACCAAAAATCTCACAAATAAAGAACCCCCTTGGGTTGTGCCGTGGTGGAGATCTTTGTGGTCTATACTCGGCCTTGTCTCAAGATGGTAAGTTGGTGGTTGAAGATATCCCTCTAGTGGTGTGGGGGCTGTGCTTTGGCAAAGTGGGTGAGGTTATATCCTTCCTGTTTGGCCCTGTAAGTGGGTATCATCGGATGGCGCCACATTGTCTCCTGACCCCTCCTGTCTCAGCCTCCAGTATTTATGCTGCAGTAGTTTGTGTGTCGGGGGGCTAGGGTCAGTTTGTTATATCTGGAGTACTTCTCCTGTCCTATCCGGTGTCCTGTGTGAATTTAAGTATGCTCTCTCTAATTCTCTCTTTCTTTCTCTCTCTCTCTCGGAGGACCTGAGCCCTAGGACCATGCCTCAGGACTACCTGGCATGATGACTCCACCTGGCTGTGCTGCTGCTCCAGTTTCAACTGTTCTGCCTGTGATTATTATTATTTGACCATGCTGGTCATTTATGAACATTTGAACATCTTGGCCATGTTCTGTTAAAATCTCTACCCAGTACAGCCAGAAGAGGACTGGCCACCCCACATAGCCTGGTTCCTCTCTAGGTTTCTTCCTAGATTTTGGCCTTTCTAGGGAGTTTTTCCTAGCCACTGTGCTTCTACACCTGCATTGCTTGATGTTTGGGGTTTTAGGCTGGGTTTCTGTACAGCACTTTGAGATATCAGCTGATGTACGAAGGGCTATATAAATAAATTTGATTTGATTTGAGTTTGATGTTATCCGCTTCACTCTAAACATGGCTTCAGTGCAAACACGTCATGTAAAACACTATGCTTGCCTTCTAAAAAGATTCAAGTGCACTGAAAGCTGAAACAAGTGGGCCTAGACAGTCAAAGTCAAACCACAACAGGATTTCCTCACTCAGACTACAGAAAGCCGAAGGGTTAGAAGAGCAACCATGCCAACTATTGGTCATTATAGCAGAATGAGAGAACACGCATGCTACTTCATCCCATGTGATTGTTATTTAATCCCACAAGACCATTGTATTGGGCTTCAAAACCATCTTGCCATTTCTCTCTGAAACTGGGGGGGTAACTTTTCAGAGGGACCATCTGTCAACGGGCATATGTCACTCTGCCACAGGGCCTAGTGACAACAAGTGTTGATTGATGATGCCAGCTTATGACAAGTCCGAAGGTTCCTGACAGAACATGTTCATGACAAAAACATTACTTAGGTATGATAGCTGGGCATGGCTACTGCACAAGGGTATACATGTTTAGAGTGTTTCTGTCGCGATGTCATTGTTTCTGTCAATGCGTACAATACAATTGTTAGGTATTGTGTTTTGTGTGGATCCCAGTAAAGTAACAGATGAGGATTTGGGCAAACAGGTAAGAGCAGGATTTCCCCGAAGTGCCCCTCATTGTAACACTTACTTCGAACAGGGTCAAAATAGGCCGTGTTTCCCCCCGTCACGTGACTTTGTACTTCGGTGGACGTGACTCTGGGACACGATGTTCCGGATGGGTTTGTAGTTTCAGATGATTCGTTACGGTCACAAGCATCTAGGATCAAAGCACAGAACATAAGAAAATGAACAACTGTTTAGCAGAAGAAGAAGGTGGGAGAGATAGACAGAGAGATTGTTTGCATGCACTCCCACTGAACAACTCAACTGGTCAAAATAAAGTTGCACTATGTACTTCTACTCAGAAACAGATGTAAACGGTGACGAGAAGGTCAACTTCGGTGGACGTAATACTAATATCAGGGACAGAAGGACAAGCCAAGTCAGGCTGCCTTATTTTTTTCCAGAGAAAACATTGTCCTTTGTCAAAAGGTTACACAACAGAGTCGGGAGAAAGGCGGTTTCAGGTAGAAGCCAAAGCCAGATTTCTGGATCTTATTTTCTCTACTCTCGGGTGTGCACTACCTGCCAAGGTTGTTACAACCATAAAGACAGCCTTCATCTACATTGAAAAAAGTATGTAGGCAAAAACCTGCTCCGATAACTATGCAAAAAGGTCAGATCCATCTCTCTGAGTGACGTTATTAGTACTGTGATCCCTCATCAAATACTGTACATTAAATGATCAATGCAAAAATGCCATCTCCATTCCTGTTATGTTTAGCTAATTGGCTACAACATCAAAAACATCTACACTGTCTTTATGACATTAAAAAAAGAGGACCAAGGCACTCTTCATGCAATTAAAATGCCTTTATTTGTATGGCATGTTCAATGGAAACAAAGTTACAAAAATTCTCACGCGTTTCGGCTGCATGACCTTTGTCAGGGAGTCTTTATGACATAGTTGAAAAAACAAATTCCGTTTCCTTCAGACAATTCCTGTATGTTTTTTTTGGGGGGGGTTATGTTTTGGTTGTATCCATAGTCCTTTCATGTTGTTTGGTTCTGGAAAAGAAGGTGACGAATGGCTCAGCGCAACATGGCAAATGTTATTTTCCTTAGACGGATGATGTATTTGTTGCAGGCCTGTAATGCTGCCGCTCTGTTTGGTAAGCAATGGCAGATAGATGAACGAGCCACAGTGGCTCTAGATAGATATGGCCCAATCTTAGCCAGAGGCAGGGGCTGATAGATGGCAAGTCTTTAGTCTTGGTGTGACTCCCTCCCTCTCAGATCGATGCACACTTACAGTAGCAGTGTGTGATGCATCGCTGTATTTAGTGACTACAGTTATAAATAAATTAGCCTATTCTCAGAACATCTACAGCCTCCTGAGAGGGGAAATCCAGTCTTAACTTGAGAAAGGCTTAGAAGGTCCAGCAAAAATCCATTTGCCACCCGTCCCTGTGATTGCTTACTCTGTCCTACTTTGCTATTTTTGACAGTGCTGTAATGATGCTTGGTATAAATAAGATGGGGTAACGGTTCACTGGCTGTTTGAAAGAAGAAAAAAATATTTAAAAAAAAAAAACAGGGCCAAGCTTATTTTACAAGTGATAATCTTAAGGCAACTAGAAAGTTAATTAAAAACTATAATTGGCTGTGGTTCCTGCTAATAGTCGCCAAGGCGTTCCTTCAATCTTTATTGCGAAATAATGAAAACATTAACATGCCTAATGCTGGTGAATAGATACCGATGTCTGGTAAAACGTCAGGAATATAATTTAGCGGGAATGCGTTCATGTTGGTTGTTATTGTTGTTCTGCGTGAACTGGTGGATTTTGACATGCAAGGTCATGACTTTGATGATTAATCTCGACCAAGTTATTATTGATGGAATATCCCAGCAATGGTCAATTGACACCAGTGTTCATTGAAAGTGAAAGCGATGTGGAGCACAAGTACAACACCGTTACCAAACCAGTAAACAACAATTGCATAAGAGTCAAGTTGTCAGCCCTTATAAGCAGTATATTGTCATACCGTGAGAGTTTGGGAGAAGAGGACTTGTCTCCTGTTGAAGGTTCTCCCCTGGCCCAGCAGGCCCTTCCGGAGGTAAGACGGTATCCGTGGACATGAGACAGTCCTCTTGGAGAGATACACGACAGATAACGAAGGTTCTCCTTTTCCTCCTTAACCCTGGGGATTTGAATGTAGACGTGAGTAACAAACTACCACTCAAGTGAACGACAATGCTGGTTCTCTCTCATAGAGAGCAGAGTATAAGTGACGTCAACCCACAATATGTCGTTAAAAGTTAGTGGAGTTTTCTCCCTTTACTGCCTTACAGAAACTATACAAACGGCAAGGAAACCTGCAACTAAGTGGTTTACATTTCTACATATGGTTATTTTAGGCCTGCACTGTAAACACATGCATAATACGTTTGTTGATAAGTAACTTACAAACATGACAACTCCCTGCCTCAAGTTTGACTCATTCCCATCCCTCCTCCATAGTGAAACGCCTTCCCGTTTGAAAATGCAGCACTAGTTGTAAATTCAAATATCTCCAAAGTTATCCATACGTTTCCAATGATTCGCTTTATTCCAATTATCGCGCGGGACGAGTTGTAATATTTCTCCTAATTGTCCTCGACGTTCTGCTGGTTCGCTTGATAAAAGTTTGGTCTAAAACATTTTCATCATATCCGGATTCTGAAAGCCGCTCGGCCAGCTGCAGAAATTACAGTAGAGAGCAGTGTCTAAAGGACCATGGGAACATGTCGGAAAAGTCAACTTTGACGTGTAAACAAACTATTGCCACTTGACCGTATCCTAAACAAAGTGTCCTGAATGTATAACTGCTGCTTATTTGCTCTGAAGATTGTCTGCTTGTCACCTTTCATTATATTGATATGCATCGATGCACCTTGTCCAAGAATGATGCAGATCGTCCTCCCAAGTCATCACACGACTCAAATCGTTTAAAAAAAATCTAACTATTAAACTGATCACTACTGAAGTTTAAAACGTATTGGAGAGTACGTTTACAACATAATACGTTGCATGGACTCACACTGTGTTCAATAATAGTGTTTAAGGTGATTTTTGAATTACTACCTCATCTCTGTAACCCGCACATACAATAATCTGTAAAGTCCCTCAGTCAAGCAGTGCAATTCCAATACAGATTCAACCAGGACAATTGTCCAATGCCCTGTAAAGAATGGCACCTATTGGTAGATATATATACAGTACCAGTCAAAAGTTTGGACACACCTCCTCATTCCAGGGTGTTTCTTTATTTTTACTATTTTCTACGTTGTACAATAACAGTGAATATAACTATGAAATAACACATATGGAATCATGTAGTAACCAAAAAAGTGTTAAACAAATCAAAAAATATTTTATATTTGAGATTCTTCAAAGTAGCCATCCTTTTCCTTGATGACAGCTTTGCACACTTGCCATTCTCTCAACCAGCTTCATGATGTAGTCACCTGGAATGCATTTCAATTGACAGGTGTAAAAGTTAAATAGTGGAATGTTATACAGAAGATAGCCCTATTTGGTAAAAGACCAAGTCCATATTATGGCTAGAACAGATCAAATAACCAAAGAGAAACAACACTCCATCATTACTTTAAGACATGAAGGTCATGTGGAAATGTCAAGAACTTTGAAAGTTTCTTCAAATGCAGTCTCAAAAATGGTCAAGTGCTATGATCAAACTGGCTCTCATGAGGACCGCCACAGGAAAGGAAGACCCAGAGTTACTTCTGCTGCAGAGGATAGCATCATTAGAGTTACCAGCCTCAGCAATTTTAGCCCAAATAAATGTTTCACAGAGTTCAAGTAACAGACACATCTCAACATCAACTGTTCAGAGGAGACTGCGTGAATCAGGCCTTCATGATCGAATTGCTGCAAAGAAACCACTACTAAAGGACACTAATAATAAGAAGAGACGTGCTTGGTCCAAGAAACACGTGCAATGGACATTAGACCGGTGGAAATCTGTCCTTTGGTCTGATGAGTCCAAATTAGACATTTTTGGTTCCAACCGCTGTCTTTGTGAGATGCAGAGTAGGTGAACGGATGATCGCCGCATGTGTGTTTCCCACCGTGAAGCATGGAAGAGGTGTGATGGTGTGGGGGTGCTTTGCTGGTGACACTCTCAGTGATTTATTTAAAATACAAGAAACATATATGTTAAACTATTGTCCTGACTCTCTGTGGTCACAAAAGATCCCATGGTACTTGTTGTAAGAGTAGGGCATAGGAGGCTGCTGAGGAGAGGACGGCTCATAATAATGGCCAGAACGGAGCCAATGGAATTGTGTCAAACACCTGGAAACCATGTTTTGATGTATTTGATGCCATTCCACCAATTACGCTCCAGTCATTACCACAAGCCCGTTCAACCCAATGAAGGTGGCACCAAACTTCCCAATCTGGCCCTTGTACCATGATGGCCACCTAATCATCCCCAGCTTCCAATTTTCTCATTCATCCCTCTGCTCTTCCCTGTAACTATTCCCCATGTCGTTCCTGTAAATGAGAATGTGTTCTCAGTCAACTTACCTGGTAAAAAAAGGTTTCGAATTTTAACCATTTCACCATGAGGCCAATGGTGACGTTAAAACAGTTACTGAGTTTAATGGCTGTGATAGGAGGAATCTGAGGATGGAACAACAGCATTGTACTTACTCCACAATACTAACCTAAATGACTGAATTAAAAGAAGGAAGCTTGTACTGAATAAAATATTCCAAAACATGCATCCTGTTTGCAACAAAGCACTACAGTATTACTGCAAAAAAATGTGGCAAATAAATACACTTTTTGTCCTGAATACAAAGCGGTATGTTTAGGACAAATCCAACACAACACATCACTGCGTAAAACTATTGATATTTTCAAGCATGGTGGTGGCTGCATCATGTTATGGGTATGCTTGACATCGGCAAGGACTAGGGAGTTTTTTAGGATAAAAAGAGACATAATAGAGCTAGAGGAATGCCTGGTTCAGTCTGCTTTCCAACAGACCGTGGAAGACAAATTCACCGTTTAGCAGGACAATAACCTAAAACACAAGGCCAAATATACACTGGAGTTGCTTATCAAAAAGTCATTGAATGTCCCTGAGTAGCCTCGTTACAATTTTGACTTAAATTGGCTTGAACTGGCTGTCTATCAATGATCAACAACCAACTTGAAAGAGCTTGAAGAATTTTAAAAATAATCATGTGCAAATATTGTTCAATCCAGGTGTGCAAAGCTCTTAGAGACTTACCCAGAAAGACACAGCTGTAATCGCTGCCAAAGGTGATTCTAACATGTATTAAATACGTATCTAATCAAGATATATTAATTAAATGTACTTTTTTTTTACAGAGTATTTTGTGTAGATCGTTGACAAGAAAAATGCAATAAAATCCCACCTGGTAACACAACAAAATGTGGAAAAAGCCAAGGGGTGTGAATATTTTCTGAAGGCACTGTATCCTCGTACTTTGAAGGGGTAAGCGGGGTAGGCTCTAGTCGAGATGATCCTATCCGTAAATCAAATATTTAAATGTATATCAACAAGGCCACACAAAGGGCCTCCCGTGTGGTGCAGCAGTCTAAGTCACTTGAGGCGTCACAACAGACCTGGGTTCGATCCCATCACATTTGGCTGCGATGGGGAGACCCATTAGGCGATGCACAATTGGCCCAGCGTTGTCCGGATTAGGGGAAGGTTCGACCGGTCGGGATGTCCTAGTCCCATCGCACTCTAGCGACTCCTTGTGGCAGGCCGGGTGCATGCAGGCTGAATTCAGGGTGTTTCCTCCAACACATTGGTGCGGCTGGCTTCCGGGTTAAGCGAGCAGTGTCAAGAAGCAGTGCTTGGCACGGTTGTGTTTGGAGCACGCAAGGCTCTCGACCTTCACCTTTCCCAAGTCTGTACGGGAATTGCAGCGATGAGACAAGACTGTATCTACAAATTGGGGAGAAAAGGGTGTAAAAAGTACTTATACAATTATAAAAAACAAGCTCATACAATCAGACTGAGCAATGGCAGAAGGAGGTTCGGAAATTAAATTATAAAAAATATATGTTGCATTATTGTCATGAAAAATATATGTTGCATTATTGTCATGAAATAAACATACGCTGTGATTTATTAGACATACAGTGATGATTTTAAAAGACTACACTACAGGGGGGGGGTGGATTTAAAACAGGCACCAAAAATGTTCAAAGTAGTTTAATCAAAAAGACTAAACCAGCACACCACTTCAACTACAATAACTTTCTCAGTAATGGTTACAGAAAAAAAATTAATCTTGCTATGACTTCGATATGTTGTTGTTTATCTACCTTGAATGCACCATAGGTTGCTATGGATAAGGTTGTCTGTTGAATGACCAAATGTACATTTAAAAACAAACAATTGCAAAGCATGTTGGGTATTATTCTAATAAGCTCCACCCCCAAACAAGTACACATTTTGATGTTCCTGACCTGACCAAATCTGAACGAATCATAGACCTCAAGGCTATGTTTCACAAGTTTGAGCAGCAAGGTAAAGTATGACACAGTTCAGTATAGCACAGTAGAGTACGGTATGGTATGGTACGGTACAGGACAGTACAGTTTTATCACTGGGGCCTATCTCTCTGCCATCCATGACCTCTCTGCCAGGCGGTGTCAAAGACTCCAGTCACCCAAGCCATAGACTGTTCCCTCTGCTACCGCACGGCAAGCTGTACCAGTGCACCAAGTCGAGAACCAGCAGGAACCTGAACAACTTCTACAGCCAAGCCATAAGACTGCTAAATAGCTAATCAAATGGCTACCCGGACTACCCGGAGTACCTGCACTAACTCTCTTACACTGACTCTATGCACACACACTGTACTCTACCCACAAACTCAAACATACTTACACTGACAACCCAACACAAACATATAAACACACACACACACACTACAAACACACACACACTACAAACACCCACACACACATAACATGTGCACACTCACAGACTCACACGCTCTGCTGCAACGGTCAATTATCTATCCTGTTGCCTATACACTTTACCTCTACCTACAGTGCATTTGAAAGTCTTCAGACCCCTTGACTTTTTTCACAATTTATTACGTTCCAGCCTTATTCTAAAATGGATTGAAAACCCCGTAATGACAAAGCAAAAATAGATTTTTTAGACATTTTTACACATTTACACTTTTTTTTCTAACTGAAATATCATGTTTACATAAGTATTCAGACCCTTTAATCAGCACTTTGTTGAAGCACCTTTGGCAGTGATATTACAGCCTTGAGTCTGCTTGGGTATGATGCTACAATCTTGGCACACCCATATTTGGGGAGTTTCTCCCATTCCTCTCTGCAGATCCTCTCAAACTCTGTCAGGTTGGATGGGGAGCGTCGCTTCACAGATATTTTCAGGTCTCTCTAGAGATGTTCGATCGGGTTCAAGTCCGGGCTCTGACTTGGCCACTCACGGACACTGAGACTTGTCTTGAAAATTTCCCAGGACATAGACATACCGGATATGGGCAGAAAGCTTAAATTCTTGTTCATCTAACTGCACTGTCCAATTTACAGTAGCTATTACAGTGAAATAATACCATGCTATTTTTTTGAGTAGAGTGCACAATTATGAACTTGTGAAGTTATTAATAAACCAATTATGCACATTTCGGGCAGTCTTGAATCAACATTTTGAACCAAAATGCAAAGGTTCATTGGATCAGTCTAAAACTTTGCACAATGCTGATGCCATCTCGTGGCCATAATGTAAATTGCACCTGGGCTGGAATAAAACGTTATGGCCTTTCTCTTGCATTTCAATGATGATGGTACAAAAAATGGAAAACGCATTGTTTTTCTTCGTATTGTCTTTTACCAGATCTATTGTGTTATATTCTCCTACATTAATTTCACATTTCCACAAACTCCACAGTGTTTCCTTTCAAATGGTATCAAGAATATGCATATCCTTGCTTCAGGTCCTGAGCTACAGGCTGTTAGATTTGGGTATGTAATTTCAGGAGAAAATTGAAAAAAGGGGCTTATCCTTAAAAGGTTTTAACTAGTTGGATGCGAAGGATTTACTTCAGACACCCGACACGGCCCACATCCTCGTCATTCGCATTTGAAAGAGATGGAGATATTGGGGACGTAGGTTGTGTGCCTTGTAAGGATCCGACGGCGAGTGGGTATTCTGCCTCTACCATCAGCACTAATAGCCAACATACAATCATTGGATGACAAAATAGACAAGTTACGATCACAAATATCCTACCAACGGGACATTAAAAAATGTAATATCTTATGTTTCACAGTGTCGTGGCTAAACGATGACATGGATAAAATACAGCTGGTGGGATTTACGCTGCATTGGAAAGATAGAACAGCTGCCTCCGGTAAGACAAAGGGTGGCGGTCTGTGTATATTTGTAAACAACAGCTGATGCACGATATCTAATATTAAGGAAGTCTCAAGGTTTTGCTCGCCTGACGTAGATTATCTCATGAAAAGCTGTAGACCACACTATTTACCAAGAGAGTTTTCAAGTCCGCACTCAATGAGCTGCATAAGGCCACAAGCAAACAGGAAAACGCTCATCCAGAGGCGGTGTTACTTGTGGCCGGGGACTTTAATGCAGGGAAATTTAAATCCATTTGACCTAATTTCTACCAGCATGTTAAATGTACAACCAGAAAAAGCCCTTTACACAGAGACACGTACAAAGCTCTCTCTCGCCCTCCATTTGGCAAATCTGTCCATAATTCCATCCTCCCAATTCCTGCTTACAGGCAAAAACTAAAGCAGGAAGCACCAGTGACTCGGTCAATAAAGAAGTGGTCAGATTACACAGGTGCTAAACTACAGGACTGTTTTGCTAGCACAGACTGGAATATGTTCCAGGATTCTTCAAATGTCATTGAGGAGTACATCACATCAGTTACTGGCTTCATCAATAAGTACATCGGTGACGTCGTCCCCACAGTGACTGTACGCACATACCCTAACCAGAAGCCATGGATTATAGGCAACATCCTCACTGAGCTAAAGGGTAGAGGTGCCGCTTTCAAGGAGCAGGACTCTAACCCGGACCCTAATAAGAAATCCCACTATGCCCTGAGACGAACCATCAATGAGGCAAAGCGTCAATACATGACTAAGATTGAATCGCACAACAGCGGCTCCGACGCTCGTCGGGTGTGGCATGGCTTGCAAACTATTAGAGACTATAAAGGGAACCACAGCACCGAGCTGCCCAGTGACACGAGCCAACCAGACAAGCTAAATTACTTCTATGCTCGCTTCAAGGCAAGCAACACTGAAGTATGCATGAGACCATCAGCTGTTCCAGATGACTGTGTGATCACGCTCTCCGTAGCCGATGTGAGTAAAACCTTGAAACAGGTCAACATTCACAAGGGCATGGGGCCAGATGGATTACCAGGAATTATACTCCGAATATGCGCTGTCCAACTGGCAAGTGTCTTCACTGACATTTTCAACCTGTCCCGGCCTGAGTCTGTAATACCAACATGTTTCAAGCAGACCACCATAGTCCTTGTGCTCAAGAACACTAAGGGAACCTGCCTAAATGACTTCCGACCCGTAGCACTCACGTTTGTAGCAATGAAGTGCTTTGAAAAGCTGGCCATGGCTCACATCTTATTCTTCTCTTATCTCAAGATGGCATAGCAGTTCAGATGTCTTTTGTCCTCGTCTTGTCGTGTCCCGTATATATATATATATATATATATTTACAACTTTCTTTGCATACCTTTTTAAATGTATTTTTCATAAACTCATCTTCAAAACACTCTCCTGCAACCTGACTCACCAATCTATATATTTTTTTAAAAAGAAAGTATTATTTACCTCAAATCTGTAATCCTCCATAGAAGCTAACCAGAAGTTAGCCAGAAGCTAGCCTGAAGCTAATCAGAAGCTAATCAGATACTAGTTAGCTTCTTTACTGGCTAATCGTTAGTATTCAGCTAACCATGGTTTAGGTCAAATCTATCGCCAGTTTTGTACGGCGCGGCTCGGACCGGAATATACCGGACCTATTTTTCTCTCCATGTCCCTGGATTTCAACCGCTAACTCTGGACATTTATACCTGGATCTCGCAGCTAGCTAGCTGCTATCTGGCTTTCATCGATTCCGGAGCAAACATCAATTATTCCGGAGCTAGCCAGCTGAAGAGTTCCATCAATCACTCCTGGGCTACAATCACCTATCCGGACCCGTTTTACTGCCAACGCGGAGCCCGACCGGGCCTTCACGACTGGACTACCGACGTTATCTACCCGAGGGAGTTATCCGGCTGGCTCCTCCGTCGCGACGTTACCTGAACGCCCATCTGCGGTCCTCTAACCATTAGCTGTCTTATCGGCTGCTATCTGAATAGACCTATCGGACAATTTATTTATTTATTTTTTATTTTTTTCTTCTTGGGCCTCTATAACTATATCTGTTGTTTTTTTGTGTGAATTGGATTCATCCCCTCTACCACACGGAACCCCACTAATCCTACCGACGGAAACGCACGAGGTGGCTAATAACAGACCTCCATCCTATGCTAGCTTGCTACCGATGGTCCGGCTAGCTGTCTAAATCGCCGTGACCCCAACCAACCTCACTACTCACTGGACCCTTTTGACCACTCGACTAAGCATGCCTTTCCTTAATGTCAATATGCCTTGTCCATTGCTGTTCTGGTTAGTGTTTATTAGCTTATTTCACTGTAGAGCCTCTAGTCCTGCTCACTATACCTTATCCAACCTATTAGTTCCACCACCCACACATGCAATGACATCTCCTGGTTTCAATGATGTTTCTTGAGACAATATCTCTCTCATCATCACTCAATACCTAGGTTTACCTCCACTGTATTCACATCCTACCATACCTTTGTCTGTACATTATACCTTGAAGCTATTTTATCGCCCCCAGAAACCTCCTTTTACGCTCTGTTCCAGACGTTATAGATGACCAATTATTATTGCTTTTAGCCGTACCCTTATCCTTCTCCTCCTCTGTTCCTCTGGCGATGTAGAGGTGAATCCAGGCCCTGCAGTGCCTAGCTCCACTCCTATTCCCCAGGCGCTCTCTTTTGATGACTTCTGTAACCTAATAGCCTTGGACTCATGCATGTTAACATTAGAAGCCTCCTCCCTAAGTTTGTTATATTCACTGCTTTACCACACTCTGCCAACCCGGATGTTCTAGCTATGTCTGAATCCTGGTTAAGGAAGACCACCAAAAATTCTGAAATTTTCATCCCAAACTACAACATTTTCAGACAAGATAGAACTGCCAAAGGGGGCGGTGTTGCAATCTACTGCAAAAATAGCCTGCAGAGTTCTGTCCTACTATCCAGGTCTGTACCCAAACAATTTGAACTTCTACTTTAAAAAATCCACCTCTCTAAAAACAAGTCTCTCACCGTTGCCGCCTGCTATAGACCACCCTATGCCCCCAGCTGTGCTCTGGACACCAGGTGTGAACTGATTGCCCCCCATCTATCTTCAGAGCTCGTGCTGCTAGGCGACCTAAACTGGAACATGCTTAACATCCCAGCCATCCTACAATCTAAGCTTGATGCCCTCAATCTCACACAAATTATCAATGAACCTACCAGGTACCTCCCCAAAGCCTTAAACACGGGCACCCTCATAGATATCATCCTAACCAACTTGCCCTCTAAATACACCTCTGCTGTCTTCAACCAAGATCTCAGCGATCACTGCCTCATTGCCTGCATCTGTAATGGGTCAGCGGTCAAACGACCTCCACTTATCACTGCCAAACGCTCCCTGAAACACTTCAGCGAGCAGGCCTTTCTAATCGACCTGGTGGGGTATCCTGGAAGGATATTGATCTCATCCCGTCAGTAGAGAATGCCTGTTTTTTTTTAAATGCCTTCCTAACCATCTTAAATAAGCATGCCCCATTCAAGAAATTTAGAACCAGGAACAGATATAGCCCTTGGTTCTCCCCAGAACTGACTGACCTTAACCAACACAAAAACATCCTATGGCGTTCTGCATTAGCATCGAACAGCCCCCGTGATATGCAGCTGTTCAGGGAAGCTGGAAACCATTATACACAGGCAGTTAGAAAAGCCAAGGCTAGCTTTTTCAAGGAGAAATTTGCTTCCTGCAACATTAACTCAAAAAAGTTCTGGGACACTGTAGAGTCCATGGAGAATAAGAACACCTCCTCCCAGCTGCCCACTGCACTGAAGATAGGAAACACTGTCACCACTGATAAATCCACCATAATTGAGAATTTCTATAAGCATTTTTCTACGGCTGGCCATGCTTTCCACCTGGCTAGTCTTACCCCATTCAACAGCACTGCAACCCCCACAGCAACTCGCCCAAGCCTTCCCCATTTCTCCTTCTCCCAAATCCAGTCAGCTGATGTTCTGAAAGAGCTGCAAAATCTGGACCCCTACAAATCAGCCGGGCTAGACAATCTGGACCCTTTCTTTCTAAAATTATCTGCCAAAATTTTTGCCACCCCTTTTACTAGCCTGTTCAACCTCTGTTTCGTGTCGTCTGAGATTCCCAAAGATTGGAAAGCAGCTGCGGTCATCCCCCTCTTCAAAGAGGGGGGACACTCTTGACCCAAACTGCTACAGACCTATATCTATCCTACCCTGCCTTTCTAAGGTCTTTGAAAGCCAAGTCAACAAGCAGATTACCGACCATTTCGAATCTCACCATACCTTCTCTGCTATGCAATCTGGTTTCAGAGCTGGTCATGGATGCACCTCAGCCACGCTCAAGGTCCTAAACGATATCTTAACCGCCATCGATAAACATTACTGTGCAGCCGTATTCATTGAACTGGCCAAGGCTTTCGACTATGTCAATCACCACATCCTCATCGGCAGACTCGACAGCCTTGGTTTCTCAAATGATTGCCTCGCCTGGTTCACCAACTACTTCTCTGATATAGTTCAGTGTGTCAAATCGGAGGGTCTGCTGTCCGGACCTCTGGCAGTCTCGATGGGGGTGCCACAGTGTTCAATTCTTGGACTGACTCTCTTCTCTGTATACATCAATGATGTCGCTCTTGCTGCTGGTGAGTCTCTGATCCACCTCTACGCAGATAACACCATTCTGTATACTTCTGGCCCTTCTTTGGACACTGTGTTAACAACCCTCCAGGCAAGCTTCAATGCCATACAACTCTCCTTCCGTGGCCTCCAATTGTTTTTAAATACAAGTAAAACTAAATGCATGCTCTTCAACCGATCGCTGCCTGCACCTGCCCGCCTGTCCAACATCACTACTCTGGACGCCTCTGACTTAGAATACGTGGACAACTACATTTACATTTACATTTAAGTCATTTGGCTGGCTCTTATCCACTGACTTACAAATTGGTCCTTCACATGACATCTAGTGGAACAGCCACTTTACAATAGTGCATCTAAATCATTTAAGGGGGGGTGCTAAATTACTTTATCCTATCCTAGGTATTCCTTAAAGATGGGGTTTCAGGTGTCTCCGGAAGGTGGTGATTGACTCCGCTGTCCTGGCGTCGTGAGGGAGTTTGTTCCACCATTAAAGGGGGCCAGAGCACGAACAGTTTGACTGGGCATCACAAAACCCTACTTCCTCAGTGGTAGGGAGGCGAGCAGGCCAGAGGTGGATGAACGCAGTGCCCTTGTTTGGGTGTAGGGCCTGATCAGAGCCTGGAGGTACTGCGGTGCGTTCCCCTCACAGCTCCGTAGGCAAGCACCATGGTCTTGTAGCGGATGCAAGCTTCAACTGGAAGCCAGTGGAGAGAGCGGAGGAGCGGGGTGACGTGGGAGAACTTGGGAAGGTTGAACACCAGCTCTGTTCTGGATGAGTTGTATGGGTTTAATGGCACAGGCAGGGAGCCCAGCCAACAGCTTGCTGTAATCCAGACGGGAGATGACAAGTGCCTGGATTAGGACCTGCGCCGCTTCCTGTGTGAGGCAGGGTTGACTCTGCAATGTTGTAAGCAATTTAAAGGAATGGGCCACCAACTTGATGTTAGTTGAGAACGACAGGGTGTTGTCCAGGATCACGCCAAGGTTCTTAGCGCTCTGGGAGGAGGACACAATGGAGTTGTCAAATGGCGAGATCATGGACGGGCAGTCCTTCCCCGGGAGGAAGAGCAGTTCCGTCTTGCCGAGGTTCAGCTTGAGGTGGTGATCCGTCATCCACACTGATATGTCTGCCAGACATGCAGAGATGCATTCTGGTCAAAAGGGGGAAAGTGAAGATTAATGTGGTCATCTGCATAGCAATGATAGGAGAGACCATGTGAGGTTATGACAGAGCCAAGTGACTTGGTGTATAGCGAGAATAGGAGAGGGCCTAGAACAGAGCCCTGGGGGACACCAGTGGTGAGGTAAGAAACAGATTCTCGCCACGCCACCTGGTAGGAGCGACCTGTCAGGTAGGACGCAATCCAAGCGTGGGCCGAAGCAGATGCCAGGGAGAGGGTGGAGAGGAGGATCTGATGGTTCACAGTATCGAAGGCAGCCGATTGGTCTAGAAGGATGAGAGCAGAGGAGAGATTAGCTTTTGTGCGGAGCGCCTCCGTGATACAGAGAAGAGCCGTCTCAGTTGAATGACTAGTCTTGAAACCTGACTGATTTGGATCAAGAAGGTCATTCTGAGAGCCGGGAGAGCTGGCCAACCACGTTCAAGAGTTTTGGAGAGAAAAGAAAGAAGGGATACTGGTCTGTATTGTTGACATCGGAGGGATCGAGTGTTTTTTTCAGAAGGGGTGCAACTCTCGCTCTCCCTGAAGACGGAAGGGACGTCGCCAGCGGTCAGGGATGAGTTGATGATTGAGGTGACATTAAGGGAGAAGGTCTCCGGAAATGGTCTGGAGAAGAGAGGAGGGGATAGGGTCAAGCGGGCAGGTTGTGGGCGTGTTCACAAGAAGCGAGATTTCATCTGGAGAGAGAGGGAGAAAGAGGTCAGAGCACAGGGTAGGGCAGTGTTAGAACCAGCGGTGTCGTTGACAGCAAACGAGGATCGGATGTCGTCGAGCCTTCTTTTCAAAATGGTTGACGAAGTCATCTGCAGAGAGGGAGGAGGGGGAGTTCAGGAGGGAGGAGAAGGTGGCAAAGAGCTTCCTAGGGTTAGAGGCAGATGCTTGGAATTTAGATGTGATGGCTTTAAACAGAGACAGAGGATGATTGTGGACTACAGGAAAAGGATGCCAGGTCCGAGGGAGGCGAGTTTTCCCATCCATTTCCGGTCTGTAGGGAGGCCCGGAGCCCTGTTCTGTGAGCTCCAATGAGTGTCCACACACCAGCGGGAGGGGAGGACTAACAGGATCCAAACACACATAGAGAGTCAAAGGATGCAGAAAGGGAAGAGAGGGAGGGTTGAGGAGGCAGAATCAGGAGATAGGTTGGAGAAGGTTTGAGCAGAGGGAAGAGATGAAGGATGGAAGAGGAGAGAGTCCTCGGGGGAGATCCTCATAAGGGTTGGGACGGAACCATCCGAGTAGGGGCAGTGTGGGAAGTGTTGGATGAGGAATGGCAACTGCTCTGGATACAAGGTAGTGGTCGGAGACTTGGAGGGGAGTTGCAATGAGGTTAGTGGAAGAACAGCATCTTCCTGCCATCCAGCGACCTCCTTGTGAGTAGGGGAGAGAAGGTGAGAGGGTGAGGTCAAAAGAGGAGAGGAGTGGAAAGAAGGAGGCAGAGAGGAATGAGTCAAAGGTAGACGTGGGGAGGTTCTCGCCCAGGACTGTGAGAGGTGAGCCGTCCTCAGGAAAAGCTTATCAAGGCATCAAGCTCATTGATGAACTCTCCCCTGGAGGGCGATAAATGATAAGGATGTTAAGCCTGGTAACTGTGACAGCATGGAATAAAGGAGGCGATAGACAGATGGGTAAGGGGAGAAAGAGAGAATGACCACTTGGGAGAGATGTCCTCCACCACCCGCTGACCAGAAGCCTTTGTGCGAGAACACGTGGGCGGCTACTAGGAGTAGCAGTTTTTAACTGTGGTGATCCATGTTTCCGTCAATTCTACTGGAGTGGCTGAGATGAACTCTGCCTTGTTGGCAGATACCAGTTCCAGACTAACCTGGAACTCCTCTGTACTCTGTACCAGTGGGACCACCAGATTAGGGTGGCCTGCGCCCACGCGGTGTGGAGCGTTTGTATGGTCTTTAGATTTTTTAACAGGGATTAGACACATAGTTGACAGGCATTGTTGGTTAAGCAAAGGAGATTGTGACAAGTGGACTACACGTCTCGAATGTTCAGAAAGTTAATTTGATTAGAAGAATCTTTTGACTAAAATGATTGAAATGATCCAGTACTGCTGGAGAGGCTAGCTGGTAGTGGCTGCGTTGTTGACTTTGTAGGCTGGCTGGCAGTGGCTGCGTTGTTGACACTACACTAAACAAGTCGTTCCGTCGAGTGTAATAGTTTCTACAGTGCTGCTATTGCTCTAGCTGGCTAGCTAGCAGTGTTGATTACGTTAACGTTAAAAGAACGACAATAGCTGGCTATGACCTGAAAATCGTTCTAGACTTTGTCTTAGATACAAACGGCTATGTAGCTAGCTAGCTACGATCAAACAAATCAAACTGTTGTACTGTAATGAAGTGAAATGAAAATGTGATACTACCTGTGGATGTTGGAATGTTGACCGGTTGTTGAAGTTCTATTCGGTGACGTTGGCTAGCTGTTGGCTAGCTCTAAGTATCTCCTACGTTAAGGATGACAAATAGCTGGCTAGCTAACCTCGGTAAATTAAGATAATCACTCTAAGTCTACACACTCTAAACTACACAATTATCTTGGATACGAAGACAGCAAAGACAACTATGTAGCTAGCTAACACTACACTAATCAGTCGTTCAGTTGAGTGAATAGTTTCTACAGTGCTGGTAATCGTTAGCTGCTGCTGGGCAGATAGCATGTAGACTACGTTAGGATTCTAAACCATATTAAAGCATTATCTTTGATACAAAGACGGCTATGTAGCTTAGAAGAAATTGCTAAGATTAGACAAATCAAACCGTTGTACTATAATGAAATGTAATGAAAATGTAATGAAAAGTTATACTACCTGCGGACCGAAGTGTAGATGCGACCGCTCGCTCCAACCCGGAACCGGAAACTCGACTACAAATACCTAGGTGTCTGGTTAGACTGTAAACTGTCCTTCCACATCAAACATCTCCAATCCAAAGTTTAAATCAGTCTGGAAGCTAAAGCTGGGTTGCAAATGGGTCTTCCAAATGGACAATGACCCCAAGCATACTTGCAAAGTTGTGGCAAAATGGCTTAAAGACAACAGAGTCAAGCTATTGGAGTAGCCATCACAAAGCCCTGATAGTCCTATAGAAAACTTTTGGGCAGAACTGAAAAAGTGTGTGCGAGCAAGGAGGCCTACAAACCTGACTCAGTTACACCAGCTCTGTCAGGAGGAATGGGCCAAAATTCACCCAACTTATTGTGGGAAGCTTGTGGAAGGCTACCCGAAAAGTTTGACCCAAGTTAAACAATTTAAAGGCAATGCTACCAACTACTAATTGAGTGTATGTAAACTTCTGACCCACTGGGATTGTGATGAAAGAAATACAAGCTGAAATAAATCATTCTCTCTACTATTATTCTGACATTTCACATTCTTAAAATAAAGTGGTTAATGTCAGGATTTGTGAAAAACTGAGTTTAAATGTATTTGGCTAAGGTGTACAGTATGTAAACTTCCGACCTCAACTCTACATGGTAAGAAAGTGTTCTCTTTCCAGTCATTTCGGTCCTCTGAAGCAGCAGGAAGTCAGCAGGTTGTCACTGTCAAAAACACCGTCTTTGGAGAACAATACTGAGGGATTAATTTTGTGCGGACTGAGCAAGCGTTTATGCAGTGAAATAGAACTAGAACTGCCTGCATCCTCCTACGAGTTCAAATAGAGCCAAGCAACCAGCATTGCAACGGACGTGTTGGTTCATTATGTAATAAAGGTTCTAAATTCTAGCAACATCCCTAGCAACAGAAGCTACAACTCATCGAATCCTATTGTGACATTGAGGGGACATTATTTAGCTGGGGGACACTATTTGGCATGACAGGGCCTCTCAGGTGTGCGTGTTCACCCTTGACTTCATGGCCAGGCACGACTCCAACACCATCATTTAAGTTTGCCGTTGACACAACAGTGGTTAGCCTGATCACCGACAACAACGAGGGAGGAGGTCAGAGACCTGGCAGTGTGGTGCCAGGACAACAACCTCCCCCTCAATGTGATCAAAACAAAAGAGATGATTGTGGACTACAGGAAAAGGAGGACGCCCCCATTCTCATTGACAGGTCTGTAGTGGAGGAGGTTGAGAGCTTCAAGTTCCTTGGTGTCCACATCACCAATAAACTAACATGGTCCAAACACACCTAGACAGTCGTGAAGAGGGCACAACAAAACGTATTACTCCTCAGGAGACTGAAAAGATTTGGTATGGGTCCTCAGATCCTCATAAGGGTATACAGCTGAACCATCGAGAGCATCCTGGCGGCTTGCACCACTGCCTGGTATGGCAACTGCTCTGCACTACAGAGGGTAGTGCGTACGGCCCAGTACATCATTGGGGACAAGCTTCCTGCCATCCAGGACCTCCATACCAGGCGAAGTCAGACGAAAGACCTAAAAATTGTTGAAGACTCCAGTCACCTTAGTCATAGACTGTTCTCTCTGCTACCGCACGGCAAGCGGTACCGGAGCTCTAAGTCTAGGTCCAAAAGGCTTCTTAACAGCTTCTACCCCCAAGCCATAAGGCTCCTGAGCAGCTAATAAAATGGCTACCCAGACTTGTTTGTTGTTGTCCCCCCCCCCTCACCCCACCTTCTACACTGCTGCTACTCACTGGTTATTAACTATGCATAGTCACTTTAATTCTACCTGCAGTACCTACATATTACCTCAATTACCTTGACTAACCTGTGCCCTCTGACTCTGTACTCTGTACCAGTACCCCCTGTACTGTATATAGCCTCGCTACTGTTATTTTACTGCTGTTCTTTAATTTTTTACTTATTTTGTTACAGCTGCATTGTTGGTTAAGGGCTTGTAAGTAAGCATTTCACTGTAATTTGATTAGATTTTTGCCGCTGAAAAACATCCCCACTGTATGATGCTGCCACCACCATGCTTCACCGTCGGGATGGTGCCAGGTCTTCTCCAGATGTGACGCTTGGCATTCAATCTTGGTTTCATCAGACTGTACTATAGTGTACTGTAATGTGCTCTACTGTACTGTGCTGTCCAAACTTGTGAAGCATAGAGGTCTATGATTGGTTCAGATTTGGTCCAGACCAAATCTGAAACAATTATAGACTACTATGTTTGGGCCAAATATAGGCTGGTCCGGACGAGACCAGACGTCTGTGGATGTTGAAATCAAGGCCGGTCTGGACCAAATCTGAACCAAACAGAAACGTCTAAGATCGGTTTGGATTTGTTCTGGACCGAACCAAAAAGCAGCATCTGTGGACATTGAAATCAAGGTCTGTCCGGACCGCACCAAAAAAATACCCCCCAAAAAGACGTCCTCCTCACAGCTCTGTGCCAAATGCCTTAAAAAGATAATACGCTATATTCTAAACCATCTATTAAAGATTTTACATTAGACATGCATTTATTTAGTTTAACATTAGTTTTGAACTTTGTCTTTGCTTTAAAAGAAAGATAGCACCCCATGCAGTGACCCCTGTGCGGGAGCCATATAGGCCTATAGTTAGCGCGGTATCATGCTGATTGCTATTATATACCATGAACCCTTTTGGTAACGGAAGTGAAATGTAACATGAAAGTAGGGTGACTGATGTGAAATATGCCCTCCTCATTGACTGGGTGAACTCCATTCTCTGCTCCTAATGCAAAAATCACTCCGGGTCTCCGGCATAATGATTTACGATGAATCTGTGTCAATGTTGAACTCACAAACCCCACATAATCCATCTTGCAGATACCTACCCACCTTGCAGTCGGACTGGAGGAATGCAGCATTCCCCGTTTCTAAGTGTCAAATCTATTACTGGGCTCATCTGTAATCACAGTGGGCCTCTGTGCCCCACAGATGGTAATTACCTGTATACAGACACACCCTGCTAAAGGTAAAAACTCGGCAAACCACGGTTCCTGTGCTTCCAAGCTATTTCACCGGTCTGTTTGGGGTGTTTCAATGGATGGTAAACTGGGAACGGATATGGCTAAAATCGCATTAAATTAATAGGCCACTGACCTTGGTGGAATGGATATTGTACAAGTCAAAGATTGAATGATGTGCACTGCAAATATCTCAAATACTGTATCTCAGATGTATAGCTTCTTGCGCAAGTCAAGCTTCCTCTTTGAGACAGTGATTTTTCACACATTCAGACTACATTGCAAAATCTATTTCCCCCTTTTTTTACAGAGCGACACACGCTGACAAACATTAGCTTGTGTGTGATCATGTGTGGTGTCAGCGCCTAAATAAGTCGAGGTGGAATCCTCTGTGTACACACTACATCACAGCAGGTTGTCACATTGTGTCAGTGTCATGTCAGCGCCGTGTCAGCATTGTGCATCTGTTGCAGTCACATCTCAGAAGACACAGGAAATGTCTCTATTGACTTCATCTGTTTGCTTGGCAGCCTGCCTGATTGCTGGAGTAGAAAAGAGCCAGACAAAGCCAGTCAGTGAACCCACTGTCCAAAACACATTACTTCACAGTGCAAAAAATGCAGCCAAACTATCTGTCACCACCGCCACTGCTCTAGACATAAAAGGCCATCCGGTGTTGTAAACATCGCAACATACATACTATGCAGCCCAGTCCTGATAAAGAAACAGTACCAGTCAAAAGTTTGGACACACCTACTCATTCCAGGGTTTTTTTCTTTATTTTTGCTATTTTCTACATGGTAGAATAGTAGTGAAGAGATCAAAACTACGATATAACACATATGGAATCAAGTAGTAACCAAAAAAGTGTTAAGCTAATCAAAATATATTTTTATTTGAGATTCTTCAAAGTAGCCACTCTTTGCCTTGATGACAGCTTTGCACACTCTTGGCATTCTCAAAAACAGCTTCACCTGGAATGCTTTGCCAACAGTCTTGAAGGAGTTCCCACATATGCTGAGCACTTGTTGAAAATAGTAAAAAATTAAGAAAACCCTGGAATGAGTATGTGCCCAAACGTTTTACTGCTACTGTATGAGTAGAATGGTGCAGGAGAGGATGACAGACGTTTTAAGTGCTCCTAACCAACTGAGTTATTTATGTATTTATTTATTTGTGTTTGTAACTTTTAAAATTATTTTATTTTGTACATAATGTTGCTGCAACCGTCTCTTATGACCGAAAATAACTTCTGGACATCAGAACAGCGATTACTCACCACAATCTGGTAGAAGCTTTTTCCTTTAACTAGTCTGACATGAAGGATATACTGCTTTCCCGGAAACAGGCCCAAATCCCCATAATTTGCGTGAAGAGAAGACTGAGAAAAAGGGGCGAAGGTCGGGCTGCCTTCCGAGAATTCATAGTCGAGCGAGTAAACCTCCACCGCCATCCGTTTTATTGGCAAACATGTAATCATTGGACCTACGAGCAAGATTAAACTACCAACGGGACATTAAAAACGGTAATATCTTATGTTGCACCAAGTCGTGGCTGAACAATGACATGAACAACATACAGCTCGCAGGTTTTACACTGTATCGGCATGATAGAACAGCAGCCTATGTATATTTGTAAACAACAGCTGGTGCACAATATCTAAGGAAGTCTGTAGGTTTTGCTCGCCTGAAGTAGATTATCTCATGATAAGATGTAGACCACACTATCTACCTACAGAGTTCTCATCTGTATTTTTCGTATCTGTCTACATACCACCACAGACCGATGCTGGAACAAAGACCGCACTCATTGAGCTGTATACCGCCATAAGAAAACAGGAAACCGCTCATCCAGAGGTGCTCCTAGTGGCCCGGGACTTTAAGGCAGGGAAACTTAAATCCGTTTTACCAAATTTCCACCAGCATGTTAAATGTGCAACCAGAGGGAAAAAACTCACACACAGAGATGCATACAAAGCTCTCCCTCGCCCTCCATTTGGCAAATCTGACCATAAATCTATCCTCCTGATTCCTGCTTACAAGCAACAATTAAGCAGGAAGCACCAGTGACATGGTCAATAAAAAAGTGGTCAGATGAAGCAGCTGCTAAGCTACAGGACTGTTTTACTAGCACAGACTGGAATATGTTCAGGGATTCTTCTGATGGCATTGAGGAGTACACCACATCAGTCACTGGCTTCATAAATAAGCGCATTGATGACGTCGTGCCCACAGTGATTGTACGTACATACCGCAACCAGATGCTATGGATTACAGGCAACATCCGCACTGATCTAAAGGGTAGAGCTACCACTTTCAAGGAGCGGGACTCTAACCCGGATGCTGACAAGAAATCCCACTCTGCCCTCCGATGAACTATCAAACGCTATAGGGAGGAGGTCAGAGACCTGACCTTGTGGTGCCAGGACAGCAACCTCTCCCTCAACGTGATCAAGACAAAGGAGATGATTGTGGACTACAGGAAAAGGAGGACCGAGCACTCCCCCATTCTCAGCGATGGGTGCTGTAGTGGAGCAGGTTGAGAGCTTCAAGTTCCTTGGTGTCCACATCACCAACAAACTAACATGGTCCAAACACACATAGACAGTCGTGAAGAGGGCACGACAAAACCTATTCCCCCTCAGGAGACTGGAAATATTTGGCATGGGTCCTCAGATCCTCAAAAGGATATTATACAGCTGCACCATCGAGAGCATCCTGACGAGTTGCATCACTGCCTGGTTTGGCAACTGCTCGGCCTCTGACCGCAAAGCACTACAGAGAGTAGAGCGTACGTCCCAGTACATCATTGGGGCCAAACTTCCTGCCATCCAGGACCTCTATACCAGTGGGTGTCAGAGGGAGGCCCTAAAAATTGTCAAAGACTCCAGCTACCCTGGTCATAGACTGTTCTCTGCTACCGCATGGCAAGCGGTACCGGAGCTCCAAGTCTAGGTCCAAGAGGCTTCTAAACAGCTTCTACGCCCAAGCCATAAGGCTCCTGAACATCTAGTCAAATGGCTTCCCAGACAATTTGCATTGTCCCCGCCCTTTTTATTATTTATGGATAGTCACTTTAGTAACTCTACCTAAATGTACATATTACCGTAAATACCTCGGCTATCCAGTGCCCACACACATTGACTCTGTACTGGTACCCCCTGTATATAGCCTCACTATTGTTATTTTACTGCTGCTCTATTTTAATTTTTCTAACTGCATTGTTGATTAGGGCTTGTAAGGAAGCATTTCACTGTAAGGTCTACACCTGTAGACCTTGTTTTTGGCGCTTGTGACAAATACAATTTGATTTGATTTACATTGTATTTGCCACTATGTCCGAGAGTCAAGGCACGTGCTTTGCAACGTGTTCCTAACTGATAATCAATGACTATACAAGCCAAATGAGAAAAGTGTCACTTAATTATAGTAGGCTATGTTGGTGCTCCTAGGTATGAACAAACTGTTCAAAGCTAGGGGATGGAAATAGGTCCGTGATATTCAGATCTGGGCCTCACGCTGGGGTTTTTTCTCTTCTTGGCAGTTCATGATTGGTTGAGTAATGGATTAATGTAATTGATTGGCCAGAAAGTCCACTCATTCCCAGCTCTAAATCAGTCCCTGATTAGAGGGAAAGAAAGGAAACCTAGCAGTATCGAGGAGAACTTCAAGGCCCAGAGTTGAATAGCCCTAAACTAGGACCTGCTGATATACTTATAGTTAACTAAGAGGTACACCATGGTCCTTATGCATCGCTCTCACCAGCGGCCTGTGGTGGAAGCATTTGGTTTTTGTTATGGTTATTCTTCGGCGCTGTGATTGGAATAGAAATGTGAAACTTACCGATGGACCCGGATCCTCGTCTTGACTTTAATGGCCAAGCGAAATGAGAAGGTGACACGTCGAACCGAAACACCAGGGCACAGCCACAATACACACCCGTAAATGATCAAACCTTCAAAGAGACTCACAAGGAAGTCGATGGCTAGAATGAGAGGAACTTAATAAGTCAAGCTTTGAAGCGAGCAGAGGAAAAAAAAACACCAGCCATCCACAGACCAAGATGACCGTGGCATTGGGTGACCCTTGACGCCCTGTGTGATTAACGGCATTATGGTCATTTCTGACGGCGTTTGAAATACTCTCTGATCAACACTCTGCACCCTTTTATTGGTCGCACTGTCAGACACTGAGACAGACTTTGTTTTCACAGCGCAAGCCTAGTCTGGAGCTGTCTGCTTGAAACGAATATGACATGAATAGATATGCGACTCATTAAAAAACAAGTTTCCTGCTGATCAGCACTGTTGGGCAATTACTATAATTGATTGGTGATTCAGCTCCCTCAAGGGAAGGTAGAGAAGAAGAAGTAATATTCCTCTCCGCTTGCCTTGTACACATCTGGACTCAAACTTTGGAATAGATGAAGAAGGCACGTAATCAATAGCAAATGTTCACACTGGGTCAGACTTGTAAAAAAAAATGGCCCTTGGTCTGAGCAAAAAGAGAAGGTGATGGAAAACTAATGTTCAAAAAACAAAAGACAGCTCGGCAGGTTTTCATGATGATAACTAAGGCCAGATGACTCCTAGTCCACATGTACAGCTGCAGGACAAAGTGACAGTTAGGCTTTAACAATATGGCTGACAGCTCCTGATGATGGGATCCAAAGATCAAAGTTGAGGCCCACGTGCTGCTAAATTAACCCTGTTGACATTCTACCCCAAGCCACAGATGCATGTGTCAAATCGTCCAATCCATCACGGTCCTGCACTCATTTTCTGCTGTTGATACAGATGAACAGAGAGTGAGAGTGAAAAAGGAGTCCATCTGAGTCAGTATTAGTTAGCTCTAAATGTGGAACTGGACCCCCTGGCTGTGGGAATCATTGCAACACTCATCAGCAGCCCCAATCCCATGTACACACACACACACACACACACACACACACACACACACACACACACACACTCAACCTAACCTCTACCACCACCAGCCTGTAGCTCTAATGTTAGTTTCTCACTTTCACAGCTGCAGCAGAGTTCTAGTACGTGAGACCAACAACATGCCAAAGGACATCACAGTAAGGAGAGTTTGACGCGTGAGGGGTTGTGTTGCTAATTTCCTTAATGTTAACATTCTCTGATAAGCTACAGACTGCATGTTGATGTGGACAGTGTGCCACTGCTGATGTGGTACATGATGAAGGTACATGCAGTCTATATTCAGTATGACTCTGTTACGATGCTAACCAAAGATATCTAAAACTCTTCTCTGCTTTGTTAATATAAAAATAATACAATTTGTTAACTTTAAGGGGTAATCTGCAGTTCTAACAATAACAAAGCAGACTCTCCCACCACTGTTTTGGTAAAGGGATGAGGGATGGGGCTGAGGAGATGTAACCACTTTCAAATTAATTGACAGAGCTATGGATGCAAGGATTGACTGTCCATGATATCAAAATTATAGTTTTAACCATGTTTTGAGGCTATACGTTTACAATTACCACATATTATTCACAAACAATGGAGTAAAACAAGCTTATATGTTGGGTTCTGATGGGGTATGACAGTTGAACTAAGCTCATTAGGCATTCACAAGTTATATTTGTCAAGAATCAATGGGTTTATATATTTGTTTAAGGCAAAAAATGGATGTAGCAATCCCAGACTTCCCCTTTAAAGTTTTGAGCAGTTTTTTTTTCAGCATTTCTTGTCCTTGGCTGGATCTGATTGACTTTGTTTTCAAAGCTGAACACCACCGCAACATTTGGATCTTTCTGATTCATCAGAGACGTATCATTAGCATAAACCTAAGCCTAAAGCTATACAGTGGAGACACTGGCTAAAAAAATCACAGTAGGTTACTTACTTGTGAAGGCGTGACGCCACATAGCCTGTGTGTCCAGCTTTGAGCCGTCTCACACAGTGCCAAACACATACCCCAGAGTCCTGTTAGTGTACCCCCCTGAGTGCAGCAGGGCAAGACTAGAGGCATATCATCACACACACACACAATGCTGTGAAGCCACCATAATATTGCACAAAACTACAATTTGGTCTATTTATGATTAATTGAATGGCCCTGCCTTCGCCTCAGATTCGACTTTGAAATATATTGGAATTAAATAAGGCAAGTCTGGAAGTGAAGGAATATCACATTTTTAACAAATGTGGGTTTTAATTTACCTCATGTGGAGATTGACTGTGGTCACCTGCAAAGAAGCCAATCCACTGTGTCTAGGTTTGGCTGGGTGTGCAGATCTAAAATAAAACCAACGCAATTTGTATGGAACAGCAGTCAAATATTTATCCAGTTGATGAGGTCTGGCTCTGTGGGCTGCACTGACAATAATTAAAGACAAACCAAGCTAAAGGTGAGACGCAATGACCTCAATGTTGAAATGGTGTAACATCCAGATGGCTTGGTACGAATAGCTGGCACAATAGTGGACAGTACAACAGTATTAGCTTGTTGATACTGTGGGAGCATTGAGGTTGAATTTTAGTTCGATAGTTCCTGTTAAGAATGTTTGATGTGTTCTGACGAGACATTCTAAGTGTCCGGGTGGCTGTGTACCTTGATTGTAGAATCAGGTCAAGCACTTCCACACGCCGAGTGAGATGTTTAAACTAGAGTCCTAATATCCCCAAATAAACCTTTTTAAGTGCCTAGGTTCATCCAAATTCCCCAACCATGTCTTCCTTCTCAACTCCATTATCTGCCCATTACTACGTCCGCCAGTCAATTACACCTCGCTGTAGTTTGTCAATGACAAAGATCCATTGACTTTGACGCACAGTGCCGTGTGTTATTGACAAACAGGTCGAATGGGTATTGTTTGTATAGTAAGGGGTGGCCTGTGGAGAAGGCATTGGTCTTACTGACCAATGGGATCACAGTCTGAGGTAGGTGTCCGATGTGCACCACTCAGCACCCTCTGGGAAGAATAAGAGGACTGCACCTAAAAAAAATCAATAAAGCACTGGAGCTCTCTGGGGTCTCCTTCATAGTGTAGAATGTGTGTTTTATGTTTGCGTGTGTGTATGTGTTTTCTCTCTCTCTCTATGGATTGTAGAAGCCCCAGCTCACAACACAGACTGATAACTCAGTTAGAGGGGAAGTCCACGGACATCTTTACACTATTCAAATCAGTCAGGCCCAATGTTGTGATTACATGTGAATTTGTGAGTGTGTATTTTTTTATGTGTGCTTGTGTGCGTGTTCGTGTGTGTGTCTGCGCAGCTTGAGTGTGTGCCTGTGCCAGCTCACGTAAACACAAGCCTAAGTTGGCCTGTATCCATTCAGAATGTGATGATGCTATTTTTCGTCTTTTCATACAGTCCAACATGCCTTTTCAAATGCCAAATCTAAGCCAAGGACTCACAGTATTAATGTGAAGGTTGTGAGATGTGGGAGGAAACAAGGCAGGATGGGAGAAAGAGGGGATTTCACAAATCTCAGATCAAAGATGTCTAATTATGTAAATTAAGAATTCTCCAAATGTCAGCATTACTAAAAAGGATTAGGATTTCAGAAGGTAAACGATAAAGCGCCAATCAGCCTAATCAATACAATAAATTTCATATTAACCATCATTTGAAAAAATATACTAACTTTGAGGTTTAATCGTACATACGTATTGACCGCGAACTGAAAAATGTATTATAATTAAAGGAACATCTCAATAAAAGAAACATGCTCTTTGTTAATTACAGGAGCTTTGTTCATGTGTTCCTAGAAATGGAAGGATGTTAAAACTGAACTGAAAAATGCTCTGGAGAAATCTCATCAGACATCAGAAGGAAGAGGGGACTCTGGAAAACATCCTCAATGACCACATTCACAAAAGAAATAGACAACCCTGCTGCTGGCTGATGCTATCTGCAGCACTGCAGCCACTCACACAGATCAGAGAGCAGAGTGTTCCTGGTTGAGTCTGAAATGGCATTCCTCTCCATATATCAGGGAGGGGCAACTCCAGTCCTCGGTGTCACACTTTTCCCCCTTCACAAGCAAACACAGCTGATTTCATCTAATTGCATTCTAAACTGAATATCACGATTAGTTGATTATTGGAGTCAGGCGTGTTAGCTGGGGCTGGGGTAAAAGTGTGACACCAATTAGGCCCCCGAAGACTGGAGTTGCCAGTCCCTGCCCTATATAGTGCACTATTTTTCAAAAGTTGTGTACTATTGTAGGGAATAATGTGCCGTTTTGGACAGAACCACAGAGAACAGAGTCTGTTCGAGCTCTGTTCCTGTTTTCTGTGTATCTCCTGCCAGCGTCATGGCGACAGAGGAATGTAGACGTGGCTAACCTATGCTCCAGTAAAATAATCTGGTCCCAGATCTGTTTGTGCTGTCTTGTCAACTCTTATGGCCATTTCTTGGTAAGACAGCACAGACCATCTGGGACCAGGATAGGGAGCCAACATAGTGACCTGTTTTCACCTTGTCACATACTGTAGCTACTGTACTGTACACTGACACTACAACAGCTCAGCCTCAACACACAGAACACACAGGTAGACTCACCGAGAGGACATTCATCACTGGTAGCAGATTGATCACACTCTAAAACGGAACAGAGGAAGAAGATACTGTGTCCCACAATCTAATACCTCTTCAATGTTTATAGTTTTAAACCCTATGATATTTTGATATTTTGAGACATCACTTTGGGGTCAATAGCTTTAAAAAAAAAGTATTATAATAATAACTGTGAGGACTGACGTTGGAGACAAGAAGCAGGTACAAGGAGTGAACATTTAATGGAAAACGGACATATAACAAAAACAAGAACAGCGTCTGGACAGGGGGAACAAAGTTACATTACGACAATAATGCTGACACAGGGAACACAACTGAGGAACAGACATATAGAGAGGACAATCAACAACGTGAAGGAGTCCAGGTGAGTCCAATGAGCGCAGATGCGCGTAATGATGGTGACAGGTGTGCGTAACGAAGGTCAGCCTGGTGCCCTCCAAGTGCCAGAGAGGGGAAGCAGGCACCCCCTGCACAAGCCTGAAAGGGCCAGCCAAGGCATGGGCGCTTGAGTAGCCAGCTGGGGCGTAGAAGCCCGATGAGCCGGCTGAGGTGTGGGAGCCCGAAGAGCCAGCTGAGGCGTGGGAGTCTGAAGAGCCAGCTGAGGCGTGGGAGTCTGAAGAGCCGGCTGAGGCGTGGGAGCCTGACGATCCTGGCTGAAGCGTGAGAGCCTGATGGGCCGGCTGAGGCTTGGCATGGGATGGGAGCCTGAGGAGCTGGCTGATGCATAGGAGCCCGGCGAGATGGTTGAGGCATGACGTGGTATGGGAGCCTGCCGACCCAACCGAGGCAAGGAAACCTCTCAAGCCAGCTACGGCGTGGAAGCCCGACGAGCCAGCTGAGGCACCCCTGGTTCCATCGGCAGGAGGCACCCGGACCCGACATCATCAACAAAAAACAAGAACTCCCTGATGCTTCAAATAGTGGTCTCAGCATTATGTGAGGACCGACGTTGGAGACAAGAAGCAGGTACAAGGAGTGAACATTTAATGGAAAACGGACATATAACAAAAACAAGAACAGCGTCTGGACAGGGGGAACAAAGTTACATTACGACAATAATGCTGACACAGGGAACACAACTGAGGAACAGACATATAGAGAGGACAATCAACAACGTGAAGGATTCCAGGTGAGTCCAATGAGAGCAGATGCGCATAATGATGGTGACAGGTGTGCGTAATGAAGGGCAGCTTGGTGTCCTCGAGCGCCAGAGAGGGGAAGCGGGAGTAGGCGTGACAAATAACCCCCTATGAAATTTGTATTTGAGAACCTTGCATTTTAAGACGAACAACAACATCCTTAATTCACCAGGCGATGAATGCAACATTACCTGTCTGAGATCCCCTGTGGTTTCCAGTTAAATGAAGATTATATCCGATTAATTATATCTCCCTATGTGGCTAACCTGGGAGGGTTCGGTTCAGCATCCTGATGAGGCTGTGTGTGTGTGTGTGTGTGTGTGTGTGTGTGTGTGTGTGTGTGTGTGTGTGACGCTGTATTATATTACAGGAGGAGATAAGACTACCCATCGATAAGAGATCTAATTACAGGCAATATAAAACACATTTAACTCACAAAATATTATTCAATATCTTCCTTACTATGGTTTTGCTATTTGCTTTGGTGAAACTCCTTTGTGATTCCTAACTGCCCATTGCATCACATTTTCGTGCCATTATCGGATTGGCCAATCATCTAGTCATCTTCTGTCTGCTGTCGGCTGTGTCACTCACAACCCCATTGAACACACTAGGATGAGCTTGAGACAGAACAAAACATTAGGTATTACACCCATTTGCATATCATTAGGAAGATGGGAGGCCACCACCCCCTATGGGTTACTCCCTTATAAATATATTTAAATATATAAATATCATGAATACATTCATTGATATTGCCCTCACATCATCTCGTCTATAGCGCAACGCCGCCTTGTTTCTCTGGGGAGAGGACTCATATGACACATAGAGACAGACACACACAAATAACACACACAGACACGGAAATAAACAGACGCAGGCATTGAACGGACACAGACACACACACACAGAAACACTTCTGTGCCAATCTCCCTTTTCATTTTTCACAGTTCAATGAAAAGAGCAATCATCAGCGTCGGCAAGCCTGAAGATGCAAGCGTTGCTGTGGGTCAACACCTGGCCGCGTTTAGTGGAGCAGGAGCCGTGCTGCAGCCAGATGTAAGCTGCAGGTCTGGGGCACACGGAGGGAACCCCAACAATGACCCCTGGGTCAAGAACACTTCCATCACAACCAGTTAATATTATTATCCTTCACAAACGTGGAGTCCAACCCTCAATGTTTAAGACTCCAACCATCCACCAGCTATCCATTTAGTATGTGTCCGTATGTGTTACCTATTGAGTCAGTGAGATTAGCATGACAAAGAGACACATATCATCACTGATATTGCAGAGAGAGAGAGAGAGTGAGAGAGTGGGAGAGAGATGTTTTGATGTTAACCTGTCCGTTGGACTGAAATGCTGTACCACTATACTGCGTTGGCAATGTCTCCAAATTGTACTTCATGCCAATAAAGCAATCTGAATTTGATAGAGAAAAAGAGAGAGAAGAAAGAGAGAGAGCCGGTATGGCATTTGACCCCTGTGTGACCTGCATGCCAACCCCTCACATGTGGTTCACATCTGTCCTCCAATGCAATGCCCCTTCATGCTCTGGCTTGTGGCTCTGAGCCACTTGTTGCAGCAGCAGGCACAGAACATGGAGCCCCAGTCAGCCTCCATACGCCTGCTAGCCAATTAACAGCAAAATAAACCCAAACAGACTTCAATTGATAAATCTTTAATGATACGAGGGATTTTACAGAAAGGCACACTTGACAGTGTTAATTTAAAGCAAATACCGAAGCTTGATTAAAAATTCCCCAGGCCGGGGAAAAGATAAATGTTTGAATAATTTATCAGATTTAATTGACACGACTGTGATGCTGTAAACAGAAATGTTTTGATGTTCGTAATGCATTTTGACACAAAAGGAATTTCTGGGATGGATCCAAAAAGAGCACAATGGAAATGTGGGCAAGATGGTTTCACAAGAAGAGGAGAACAGGGGGAGGGGGGGGGGGTGTAAGCTGTCTGCGATTGCACTAAATGAACTTTCAGTACTCTCTATTTACATATTATTCCAGATCTTTGCAGGCTGCAAGTGAGACCGCCATCGGGTGTCTTATAATAACTAATTTGAGAAAAATAATGTCAGGAAAAGAACCAGGCAGGATGGGACTGTGCGAACGCACAGCAAACACAGTGGTACACAAACCTCAGAGCCAGCCCCAGGCAAAGCACTTTATTTTGACCCTGGGAGGATGACACTAAACAAGGATGTAAATACACTGAGAGAGAGGGAAAGGAGGAGAGGGAGCCAATCATTTTCACGCTGGGCACATCTGGTGTTTGTCACAGCCGTGCGTTGGGGCTATATTGTGGATCTTGACACACACACACACACACACACACACACACACACACACACACACACACACACACACACACACACACACACACACACACACACACACACACACACACACACACACACACACACACACACACACCAGCCTGTATGCGCTCAACCTGGCTCCACTGTCATGGAGTCTCCCAGGTATATGCTGATAGACAGACCGCCACTCAGAGGGAGAGGGAGAGGGAGAGATGAAGGAGAGCATTTGGAAAATGAGAATGTAGGGGTTGTCTTCTTCACAAGAAGACATATGACCTGCAGGTGTGTATATAGGTGGCCACTTGTACGATAAGACACCTATTTGCATGTGTGTAGTCACTCCGTCCTGGCAGGTCTGGACCGGTAAACATCACTGTTATCTGTAAACAAACAGACTTACTAGTGACTATAATTGAATACATCAAATTTTGATGGGGATCCTCTCCCGAGCAACAGAACGGCCTATACCATGATACAATGTACACCTGAATACATGCATACAAAACCAGGGGCCTTGCTGGTTGTAGCGCTATGTTGACTGAATTCTTCAAGATGTTATTTTGGTTTGACACGAGTCTAGGCTCAGCGGAGTGGAAAGACGAGACAGACAGACACACAGAGAGCGAGAGGGTCGTATACAGTACAGGGCCTTTGTCTGTGGAGGCAGAGAGAGACGGAGACACAAGCATGTCACTAAGGAGGAAACCAAGAGGAAGGCACACAACACAATTAGTCCGGTCAGAGATTTGAATAGCAGACCATTTGGCACAAGACACACACACACACACACACACACACACGGACAGGTTTAAGTCTCATTTATATTTTTGTTCATACAGTTGAAGTGAGTCTGCAGTCAGAGAAAAAGCCTCTGTTGCGTGTGTGTGTGTGTGTGTACCCAACCAGCAGTGAACAATTGTTAATTTCCAAGGTATAACACCAATCTCGGCATGGGGGGGCCTTGAAGCAGAGCTGACATTATAACACACACCAGAAGTTTACTTGCCGGGACAATGTATCACTTTAATATCAAAGGAAACGTCTCCTTTTAAAACGAAGCGGTGGTGGAAGTCAGCTTTATTCACTTCCTTCAATAAACATGCAGTCGGGGTATACGGTCATCAGGAAACACGGCCCAATAGGTCTACAATGTATCAAAGCCTGCGCTCGGAGGCAACAGCAAAACCCTAACAAGCCAGTTTATTACCGGTAGCTGTTACTGACATTAGTCAAAACCAAAAGAAAGATAAAATAGAATAAGGAATGAACGCGACGCTGGAATAGCCCTCGGCAGCCTGTTCTCCTCGCGCTTTTGATAACCACACGCCTCCTTCTTTGATATGATAACAAATATAAATTGTTTAAAAACATCAAATGCGAGGAGAGCTGTAGCTAGACCCAGACTGCTGGTGGTGTTCATCTAGAAGAGGGTGACTTTCAGACATACACAGCCAGGGTCGGATCCAAAGACAGCAGGAGACTCATTCATATCGAGAGACCTCGGTTCAGCTCGGCTCCGCCAGGCCCATTCTGCTGTAAAAAAAAGTTGCAATAGAGGCTCCCATAACCTTTATACTTGAATCACTCAGCCAAGGGTTACCCTCCTGCTCCCCTCCTCAGGGGGATCCATGTGGTCGGACTCCCTCTGGTCGTGCTCTGCTGTCTGGGAGGCTTGTACAGGATGCTCCGGGGTTCATGGAAGGTGAAGAGGGAAGATTGAATCCCTGCCTCCTCTCGTCCCTGGATTTGTTTGTTTCGATCCCGGGCTAAACTGAGGGAGTAGCCATTAAAAGGTGGGTGGGGAGGGAGGGGAGAGAGAAGGAGGGAGGGATGAGTACAAGCCCCAGAAGGTATGCTGGTGTGTTGAGGGTAAAGAAGATGCTGCAAGAAAGAAAATCTCATCCAATTTTTTTTTGCCCCATGGGCAGTAAAATGCAAATAACAGATCAAAGGGGTTTGGAATAGAAAACTGGAGAGATTGGAGTGAATATCATCACAGCTCCTCGCCATGACACTTCAGTGGGTTATGTATAATGGGTATGGGAGAGATACCTCAAACTCATAACTAACCTGTGCTGGACAGGTGCTCCTTCTCCCTCTCCTTCTCCTTCTCCTTCTCCTTCTCCTTCTCCTTCTCCTTCTCCTTCTCCTTCTCCCTCTCCCTCTCCCTCTCCTTCTCCTTCTCCCTCTCTCTCTCTCTCTCTCTCCCTATCCCTCTCCCTCTCCCTCTCCCTCTCTCGCTTCGCAAAGTGATGCAATGTTCCACTGTTACTTGTTGGCATGACGATGATATTTGATATTGACGGCCGGATTCAATTGTACAGTTCTCTACACTGTCTTCCCAGCTGACCGTCGATAAAACATCAGAGTTCCTATCCGGTCATGAACACATGAACATTGCATAGGAACCTCAGGTTCTAACTAATCAATGCCACTTTTAAACACACAAAGATATGCTTCTCTTTTTAAAGTCACTGTCCGCTGTTTCCAGATTTCTTAGAAATTTCACCTGCAATGAATTGCAATATGAGTGAAATGGTAATTAGGTGGGTTAAAAAGCAGCGTTTCTGTGTGGGAATGGTTGGGGCATATACTGGTCGTTAAAATAGTCAAATCAAATCAAATGTTATTTCTTACATGTGCCGGTTACAACAGACCTTACAGTGAAAATCTTACTTACAAGCCCTTAACCAGCAGTGTAGTTTTAAGAAAATACCAAAACAGTAAGAGATAAGAATAACAAACAATTAAAGAGCAGCAGCAAATAACAATAGCGAAGCTATATACATGGGGTACGGGTACACAGTCAATGTGCAAGGAAACCGGTATCGAGGTAATTGAGGTAATATGTACATGTAGGTAGAGTTATTAGAATGACTATGCATAGATAATAACAGAGAGTAGCAGAGGGGGGGGGGGGACAATGCAAATAGTCTGGGTATCCATTTGATTAGCAGTTCAGGAGTCTTATGGCTTGGGGGTGGAAGCTGTTTAGAAGCCTCTTGGACCTAGACTTGGCGTTCCGGTACCGCTTGCCATGCGGTAGCAGAGAGAACATTCTAGGACTAGGATGGCTGAAGTCTTTGACAATTTTTAGGGCCTTCCTCTGACACCGCCTGGTAAAGAGGTCCTGGATTGCAGGAAGCTTGGCCCCGGTGATGTACTGGGCCGTACGCACTACCTTCTGTAGTGCCTTGAGGTCGGAGGCTGAGCAGTTGCCATTCCAGGTAGTGATGCAACCCGTCAGGCTACGGGTCGGTAGTCATTTAGGCAGGGGACCTTAGTGTTCTTGGGCACAGGGACTATGGTGGTCTGCTTAAAACATGTTGGTATTACAGACTCAGACAGGGAGGTTGAAAATGTCAGTGAAGACACTTGCTAGTTGGCAGCTCATGCTCGGAGTACTCGTCCTGGTAATCCGTCTGGCCTGTTTAAAGGCCTTACTCACATCGGCTGCGGAGAGCGTAATCACACAGTTGTCCGGAACAGCTGATGCTCTCATGCATGTTTCAATGTTACTTGCCTCAAAGCGAGCATAGAAGTAATTTAGCTAGTCTAGTAGGCTCGTGTCACTGGGCAGCTCGCGGCTGTGCTTCCCTTCATGGTCTGTAATAGTTTGCAAGCCCTGCCACCTCCAACAAGCATCGGAGCCGTTGTAGTACGATTCGATCTTAGTCCTGTATTGATGCTTTGCCCGTTTGATAGTTTGTCGGAGGGCATAGTGGGATTTCTTATAAGCTCCCGCCCTTTGAAAGCGGCAGCTCTACCCTTTAGCACAGTGTGAATGTTGGCTGTAATCCATGGCTTCTGGTTGGGGTACATAAGTACAGTCACTGTGGGGACGATGTCATCGATGCACTTATTGATGAAGCCAGTGACTGATATGGTGTACTCCCCAGTGCCATCGGAAGAATCCCAGATCAAATTCCAGTCTGTGCTAGTAAAACAGTCCTGTAGTTTAGCATCTGCTTCATCTGACCACTTTTTTATAGACCGAGTCACTGGTTCTTCCTGCTTCAATTTTGTTTGTAAGCAGGAATCAGGACAGAATTATGGTCAGATTTGCCAAATGGAGGGCGAGGGAGAGCTTTGTACATGTCTCTGTTTTTGGAGTAAATGAGGTCTAGTGTTTTTCCCCTCTGGTTGCACATTTAACATGCTGACTGAAATGAGGTAAAACTGATTGAAGTTTTTCTGCATTAAAGTCCCTGGCCACTAGGACCACCGACTCTGGATGAACATTTTCCTGTTTTCTTATGGCAGTATGCAGCTCATTGAGTGCCGTTTTAGTGCCAGCATCGATCTGTGGTGGTAGACAGCGACAAAAAACACAGATGAGAACTCTCTAGGTAGACAGTGTGGTCTACAGCTTATCATGAGATACTCTAACTCAGGCGAGCAAAATCTTGAGACTTCCTTAGTGCACCAGCTGTTGTTTACAAATATGCAGAGGCCGCCACCCTGTGTCTTACCAGAGGCTGCTGTTCTATCCTGCCGATACAGTGTATAACCCGCCAGCTGTATGTTATTCATGTCGTCGTTCAGCCACGACTCGGTGAAACACAAGATGATACAGTTTTTAATGTCCCGTTGGTAGGATATACATGCTTTCAGTTTGTCCTATTTATTTTCCAGCGATTGAACGTTAGCTAGCAGTACGGATGGCAAAGGCAGATTAGCCACTCGTCACCTGATCCTCACAAGGCACCCTGATCTCTTTACGCGAAATCTCCCTTTTATTCTCCAGAGAATGACTGTGGATTGGGGCCTGTTCGGGTGTTCGGAGTATTACCTCACCTGATCCTCACAAGGCAACCTGATCTCTTTCCGCAAAGTCTCCCTTTGATTCTCCAGCGAATGACGTGGATGAGAGGCTGTTCGGGTGTTTGGAGTATATCCTTCCCGTCCGACTCATTAAAGAAATATGATTTGTCCAATTCGAGGTGAGTAATCGCTGTTCTGATGTCTGGAAGCTCTTTTCAGTCTTAAGAGTTGGTTGCAGTAACATTATCTACAAACTAGTTACAAACAATGCGAAAATAAAATAAATAATACTTCGGATTGGCCAGCTCGTCCTCCTCAGGAGGATGAAATCATCCTCTATGAGAAAATAGCAAACATTTTTTATGCGGTCTGTTTGAGATACAAGTTTGAGGTGGGATTTGTTAAGAGTTTTGTTCTCTAATTTATGCTTTGGCCACAAATATAAGATGAGTCAACAACGTTATTTGGATATGAGTTAACAGAATATGAACTTTAAAAAGTGAGATTTTGACTGGACAGTTACTTTTAACATCCAGTGTGTTCAATGTATATGCTTATAGTCCATGAAACATGCCTAGCAGTACCATTTCTCAAGTTTGGACCTCGAGGTCAGAGATACTGCAGATTTTCCTAGCCTCTAATCAGGAGCTGATTCAGACCTGGGACACCAGGTGAGTGGAGTATCTGGCCAATCAGTGACGCGATTAATCAATCTATTATAATGACAAGGGAGAAAATAAATCCAGCAATACTTCAGAATTCAGATCCTGCTAACCATCCTTGGTGTGTGTGTGTAGAGGTGAGATGAGAACGTGAGAAGCCTCCTAGGTCTAAGTAGCAGACGAAGAACAGCTGAGAATGTGGCTCTGATTGGCTCACCATTGCCATGACTACTGGTAATGACCCGTGCCATCTGACCTGGAGGAGAAGCCAATCATATGGCTTTGTAACAGTGACATCATGACATACGCAACTGTGAAGGGTAGATCAGTGAAGGGTAGATCCGTAATAATACTGTCAATGTTTTGTATGTAAATACTTTGTTGTTTAAGAATTAGGAGTAACAAAATCATGAGAATTACACAAAACAATTATTGGTGAGGCTTTATGATAAGATTGAATTTAGAATTGGTTAGATCTGAAAAATGGTAATGTGATTTATTTCAAAATAAGAATAATTTCCATACTGAGGATATATGCCAAACGCATACAAAGCATTTCAATTGATGTGGATGACAAATAAAAATGAGGAGTTAATCTCTCCAAAATGCCTCTTTCTCTAATCTTTATAGTCACAATAACCTCCCATTTCAAATCCTCCTCTGATTCACCCTGTGTGCCATCCAGATCAGCAGTGTTCTTCACTAATAGAAAAGGCTTTGGCCCATCTGGATAACAGAGAACAGGATGCATGACTGACAGAAGAATCTAAACACAGCTGGCTGTATTTTATGGTTGGTCAGCAGAACCTTTGTGGGGGGGTTGACACTGTCTTCAGCCCACCTCAAAGCCAATGTTTCTTCCTTCCCAGGACAAACGTTTTTGCCATTAAATGTAAATCCTTAATCCTCCCTCCTGTCCTTCCCACACCCCTCCTCTTCTATTCCCTGTCCTTGCCCGATCCCTTCTCCTTTCTTCTATGCATGCACCTTTCTCATTCTCTTATTGCCAATCATTTGGATTCCAGTGCCCAATGTCACCTGCTTTGTAATCGGATGACTTCCTGTGAGGAATTAGTTTGTATATTTAATGTTTTCTTTCTCAATTTTTTTTTTTTTTGAGGGGGGGGGGATAAATGTTACGGAGAGAAAGATAGAAGGGTTTGGCTTGCATGCCTCGCGGATATGCCAGCATTGTGCTAATAAATGACAGCTGATTTTTGCATCTGCATTCTTTAATTTATAAAAAATAAATAAAATAAATAGCAAGCAGGCTGATTTCTGATATGAATAATACAAGTGGATCCACTTTGATTAGGGCTTCAGTGAAGAGCTGTGCATATTCAGCATTACAATTAAATCTTCTGATGTGAAATAGGAATGACACGCTAATGAAGCGAGCCAGCGAGCCTGAACCGAGACTGTCCAACATCGTTATGGGATATCTTAGATGAAGAGTAATTATACGAGGAACACTGAAATGTCATTAAAAAATCTCCAGTAAGTGATTTAACCCACTTTTCCTCACTAATTCTAGATTTGTCTTTTTTTACTCCTTTCCTTAGGTTTTTTTTCATCTCCCTCTTCATCCATTTTCTGGGGGGGGTCAAGACCGAACTGAAAGTTTCTCCTCAGAAGTTCCAGCAGAAAAATGCCAGACTCTTAAATATGCTGGGTTTTAAATATGGAGATACAATCGAGTGTCCTAATTTAATTTGGTGCATCAGAACTCAATGGTGGTGGTATGTGATTGAAATCGTTCTTTAATAAATTCCTATGAATTGGCAATTTGGTCTTGATCTGATTTCCACCGAATGGACTGAAATTGATAGTGGAGCTTCTTGAGCCATATCACTCCAGCCACTTTCACATTATCAAGCTCAAATGTTGATACATTATAAGTAATAATGTTCAGGAAAAATACTTATGTGGAAGGGATTGGATGTTGTTGATAAGCGGATTTAGTTGATCTGATTCTCATTCATTCATCCATGTTTGATGTGTTCTCATTTTACAGTCTGAGATTTACCCACTGTCTCAATGTGTTGTTGTTGTCTGAATAACCAGCTGTAAAACAATTACTGAACCATGTTACCATATAATATTCATTACTGTCATTATGGAGCCTCACTATTTGTGCTTTGAGTGTGTGTGTGTGCGTCTGCCTCATGGGACTGTGTGTGTGTGCGTGCGTGTGTGTGCGTGCGCGTGTGTGTGTGTGTGTGTGTGTGTGTGTGTGTGTGTGTGTGTGTGTGTGCGTGCGCGTGTGTGTGTGTGTGTGTGTGTGTGCGTGCGTGCGTGTGTGTGTGTGTGCGTGCGTGTGTGTGTGTGTGTGTGTGCGCGTGTGTGGTAGGTGCTGGATATGCCACAGGCAAGAATTCATGAATATCAGCAGTTTCTCACCACTTTGTTTGGTTAATCCCTTGTTTCAGTGGGAGAAATATGCATTTTTTCCAGCATGCATTACTTCATTCACAGCCCATTATACCCACAGGAAGTAACATGTACCTTTAGCCCAGGACCCACTGATGTCATGATTTGTGAATGTCTATGTTAAGGGCCACATCATTTTTGACCCCATAGAGGCAACGCTGTATAACATTACGAGCAAATAGGATGCATGTAAAATCGAAAACCGTTAATTTCAGTGTCTTATTTTGTTTAAACAGCGAAACAAATAGGGATAAAAACAGTTATTTTTAAAGGGTATCTCATCTAAACTAAACTGATACAATTATTTGTTATTATCACATAACACTGCGTCATGGCAAGACATTGTATCAATAGTATAGACTTCATTAATAAAAGCTTTGTCAGCCTAATATAACTGAAACAGTGCAGAGCTCTGTCTGGCTCTGTGCTGCTGATAGGACAAACATGTGAGTGGCGTGACCGCGTCCGTTACGGAACATGGAGTCATGGCATAAAACTGGCACCGCTAGAAAAAAACGAGTGCCGAACCCAAACGTGCCTCGAAGCTATGCAATTATTTTTGCACTGAGTCCAATATCAACTCGAGAGCAATGCAAATTATTTAAGACGCGCTTTCCAGGGCCCGCAATTATAATAATGATGATCTCAATTAGCGTCGCCATTGCCTCTGACTATTTAGCAGGCAATTTTGCAGCCTGGGGGCCAGGGTATTCTGGAGACCTGACACACACTGTCAGACCAGGAGGAGGAGAGGAGGAGAGGGAGACGAGTCCTCAGACAGACGCTCAATCAATAAACGTGACTGGAGATATTTACAACGGCGTCCCAGGAGGAGACGGCCTAAATTGACCTAATTGGTCAGTGTTGGAAATAGAATTAGATATAGCTGGATGGAGTTCATTTGCTGGGCCTAATTCTAAATCTCAAATGGTACACTGTATCACTTAAAAGTCAGTATCCTACAAGCCCTAAAAGGATCAAGTAACTTTTTAATTCAATAACAATCTGAACTGTGCAAATCTATTTTTAAAAGAATATCAATATTAGCAAATAAAAGCACTGAGAATTAAACAATCTCCATGTAGGCTACATCAGCTTTTGTGTGTATTTCTGAGTCCCATAAATGTACTGTAGATGTACTGTAGGTCTATAATAGATACGCTTCCAGTGTGTGACTATAAAGGTGCTGCTCCTTCTAAAGGTGTTTAGAAATGAACTCTGACCTATTTCACAGAGAATTCTCTCCGTTTCCTCTGGATAGAAGAAGGGACGTCTCTTCCCAGCGTTCACGTGGAAAAGGTTTGCACCACCTCCCCTTTCGTTTCTTCATCGCACTGTAAACAACTCCACTCTATGAAAAGCAGCCAGTGTGACTCACAGATACCTCTCTAACCACAACACATTATTATTTCATGGCCTTTGAAAGAGGGGTCTGCGACGTTGCCTTACACTTGAATGCGGGAGCTCTCTCTGATGCTGCGTGGTACACAGGCCCCGTCCTTGTTGCAAATCCTCACTTGACTTCACAGACACTTCCGTGTGCATAAATAGCACGAGAGACGAGTGTGCCTCGCGAGGTAATGCTCTGGAACGCCGTTGAGGGAGACAACAGCAGGCATGGCTGCGGCTCAGGCTGTCACTGGGGAGACTGTGTGCGCGCGTGTTTGTGTGTGTGTGTGTGTTGTAACTCCCATTGACTTCTCATGGGACATCACATAGAGAAAATAACATTTGGGTTGGCATTGTCATTAAATGACCAGCGGACATGATTCAAAGCATCCCAGATAGAATGTCCCTGGCTAGTCTTTGGAACGTGAATGAGCCCTTAGAATACAGAGGAGCTAATGGGGACCTATCGGTCATGGTGGATTCAGTGTGAATCTCAATGAGCGTGTCAGTAAGAGCTCTCCATGACCGACAAGGTGTAACCTAGCTGAGATGAGTTGAGCTATCCACTGCTTGTCATCCACACTGTTCCTTATTCTATAGCATCAGTCAACACATTTCCATCAAGAATTGGTTTGAAAAATGAAGAAGGAACAGTAACATTGAAATATAACCATAAACAGCTATTTATACCTAGGATAAGATAAGTAATCCTTCTCACCACCCCCCCCCCTAATGATTTAGATGCACTATTGTAAAGTGGCTGTTCCACTGGATGTCAGAAGGTGAATTCACCAATTTGTAAGTCGCTCTGGATAAGAGCGTCTGCTAAATGACTTAAATGTAAATGTATAAAAAGCAGGTTCTTATGCCCTTTCTTGATGCCCACACCTCTCTACAGTGGGTACCTGTGTGCCTCTTCTGAGTCTCTGTTGATCCCTACAGTATGCTATTTCCTGGATAAACGACCCCCTGGTCAAGGCTTATGATAAACCCTCCAGTAATTACAGGCCTAGTAGTGTACTGGGCCATAGTTGTACTTGATCAAAGGGTGGCTTGAACACGTGGCTCCTGAGCCGTTACTGGTCCCGGGGGTTGGCTCCAGAGGGCACTGCCAATGGATCTGCATGCCCCCCTTCTCTAAACAAGACTCTGGATGCTAGAATCTGGAACAAAGCCTTGTAACATACACATTCAAATTATTATTATTATTTTTGTTGATCATTCTCAGAAGTAGCACAGTCCTGAAACATTAAACGCGTGGTGCCAGCTAGATTTTTCATGGTTGTGACTTTGTCGAATAAAACATATATATATGTGTACAAAAAAAAGTAAGAACTCCCTGAAGTTGGAGGCAGACAGTTGCTTTTCAAATCCTAGTTTTGGTCCTTTATTTTAGTCAGCAGTGAAAAGCCATGAATACAGAAAATAATAACGGCTGTTACAATTCTCAACCATGACTTTCGAATGTCCGAGAATCTTTAACGCATTGGACACAGTACACGATAATGAAAGTATCAAAAATGAGCTCGATCATAAAGGAATCAAACAAAAACATAAAATGTATTCACCAATTACATAAACATGTGTTTGCTACAGTCCCAATTTACTGTATACATAGGGGGGGGGGGGTCACATTCCCAATTATTAGAGAATGATAGTAGTAGAAAGTATACAGGACTCAACTGCCTGACATAATGCTTCATAAAGTATGCACAGAGATACAAGCAATAAATACACACATTAGGTTAAGCCTTACAGCTACGCAAAGCTGATGCGGAAAAAAAGCAGGTTTGCTATTCTTAGCGAGCAATGAGAGAGAGGTCAAGAAAAGAATAATAATCATGAAATTCAGAAAAGAAACACTGATTCTTCTCCCCCCCCCGCTTAGAAAAAAAGTCTGGTAAATTGTATGGGTCCACCAACATTTTTACATTAGTATGCACAGTTATCAAAATACAGACAAAATCATCCCAGAAAATCCAGACAAATCCTAAAATCTAGTTGAGGAGCAGATTGCAGTTCTGGAGATCTTTCTGGTATTATGTGCAAGCAACTATTTTAGACATTTTTATTTTTACAAAACCCATGCAAAATCTACAGGTAATATGCATTCTGTGGCCGGCAGTCTCTTCCTTCCCAAACAGCATAGCCGAGGTGTGCATTCTGATGCATTAGGTCAACATCCCGATCATCTGTATTTCTTACATTATTTGTATTTATTAATGATTGTTTTCCAGTCCAACCAAATGATTTTAGACATGCATTTTAAAACACAACATTCCTTTTAAAGGTATTTTTTTACATGATCATTCTACAAATGTTTGAGGACAACCTATTACTATTTGAGGACAATTACTAATCTTCTTCCGTGTCTGATGTCAGGAATGTAAACTGTCCGTGACCATTTGAGTAAAGTGTAACAGCTCTTGTGGCTCTCTAATAACTCGACGGTGCAATCTGCCATTTAATTGTTCTGAATAAGTTGTGTAGAGGTAGAACCTTTTTTTATATAGAAAGCCTTCGTTTTTTGGGTTTAAGTGGGAGAATCCTTTTTTTTTTTTGAAAGACGCCGTGTCCTTATATTTGGTGTGATAAGATTATTATGAACGTCGTCTTCGAGTCATTTTCTTGCTGACTCCGTCAAAGTACATTAAGGGAGAAGCTTTGTTCCTGGGCCCAGCACCCTCTTGAAGTGGAACTGGCATGAGTGTGTGTGTGTGTGTGTGTGTAACGTGTGGTTGGTTATCTATGTAGTAGTGCGCGAAGCTCTAGCAGCCAACTTTTTTGGGCTTGGCACAATACTTGAAAACAACATATGCAGAGTATGTTTCCAGACACACGCACAAAGCAGACACTCACTGACAGTTCAAATACAACACGACTCAGTCAGTTATTTTGAGAGTATCTGTTTTTCTGCATCTGAAAGCTACCAAGACAAGGACCAGGAAAGCTGGCAGACCGAAAACACAAGACTGTGTGTGCGTGTGAGCCTTTGAAAGCGTTTGTGTGTCATTTCTAGAGTATAACATAAGTATCCCATAACCAGAGGCAGAATTTTGTGTAACTTTGGTTTGACTGAAAACAGAAATGACCATTAAAGCAACAGCATCCACTTTTCTAGATGTCATTTAGCTGAGAGAAATGAAATATATTTTTTTTAGACAATCACTAAGTTCTGTTCCTGCCACTAGAATCTCAAATGTGATATACAAGTTGCCTACCCTATACAGAATTCAGTGCAGTTAAAGAAAGCTTCTCCTACGCTACCACTGACTGTATCTATGTAGTTAAGAAGCTATGAATTAAGTAATGAAGTATTTAAACCATAGAATAAAGCAAATATCACCTAGATAATGTTTCTTTTCACCTTTGATATCCCTCTCCAACAATGGCTGTATTATTTGCTTTTATGTGATAACCAAGTCACACCATTTCACATCAACTTTGAAACTATGACTTATTTGGCTTTACTAGATATTTTAAATGTTTGGTTACTATGTTTTCAGTTTCGGTTTTAAACGCGGCTCAAAACAAACCGCACGGAAATAAGACATGACATATTTGACAGTCCCACTGAACATGACATATTCACTCGATTCCAAAAAAACTATGACCTGATGGGTGACGTAAAATCTAAAACAAAAACAAAGAAATCCAAAAAAAAATCTTCACAACAACACAATTTTCTGCACTTCCATTGAACACACAAATGTTTGTTTTGGTCATGATACACGTTTGCAGTACAGCTGCTTTTCTACCAGTCCCTATCACATAGCTTGTAGTTCCATATCACATCTCCTCTCCTCTCTCTGGTCCCGGTAGATACTGCTCTCTCGCCCTAAAACCCAAGTGGACACTACGAGTTATCAAATTACACAACAAAATCTTTTATTTTTTTGTTCTTGAATCATCTTTGTACAGGGCTAAATGAAACGATCCCAGAGGTTATTTAGAAGGTAGTTTGTGGAAAGCGTCTCTTTGTACTAGTTAAAGTCACAGAAGGCTGACCAAAGAGTCTGGTGGCTTCTGTCTAAGCTATTGGCCATTGATAGTGTTGGCTTTGGTTTCTAGCTGTTGTCTGTGACTGTTTGCAGGTAGACAAAGCTTTAGAAGAAGGAGGTAAAAGAGAACAGCAGAAGAATATGCAGAAATGCATTTTTTTCCCCGTATTGGTTGGTGCTTACACAAACAGTTACGTTTTTCAAACTTAATATCAAGTTAATTACTTTTCATCACAAACAGATACAGACTGGAAAGCCTACTCTTTTTGACAGCTGCAACAGTCTTGATACCGTGCTTCTGTTACCGTTGGGAAATAGGAAATGGCATTTACAGTTGGTGGTGCCAGAAATCAAATTACAAAAAGTAGAACGCAACAAGAAAGGAAAATACATTTTTTTGTGTTTTTTTAGCAACATACAGGCAGTGACACTAATTTCTGATACTACTCATGTGCAAATGATGGACAGAGCAACAACGTTTGAATTGAACCAGCAATTGTTTCTAACATCAACAACTACTGTGAGGGTTTTTGATATTCACAAAATTCAACATCTTTTTTTGGCAGTATATAAGAGGCCGTTAGCTTTCTACAGCACGGGTTTCAAGACTCGTGTTTTTGTCGTTATCCGTCCATGAGCCTCTGTGTGTGTCGGTGTGTATGTAGTGGCCAAGCCATCTTAATGAAACAAGTCTGGAAGTCCTTTTAAAAACCAGACATCTCATGCCTGTCATGTTCAGTCAGGGATCCCAAAGGGCTGCAACAAAGAGTTCCTTTGGGCCTCGTCTTCCGGATGCATGCTCAATAAATACTCCAGTCCGCGGGTCGGGAAGGAGGAGAGTCAGCTGTGGTCTGATCTGTTTGGTTCTGGGTGAGGAGTGGTTCTGGTATTAGCAGGTTCTAGGAGGGCAGCCTGTGAGGAAACAGGTTGGAGGACAGTGTGACGGAGGTGGAGGGAGGGGCCTGTAGTAGTGGGAGGGACTCCAGTAGTCACTCCAGGTCATCTGATAGGTTGCCCTCCTCCAGCTCCCGGTCGTCGTCCAGCTCTGGGCTGTGGTTGGCTGTCGTCACCAGCGACATCGGACAGTCATTGTCGTCCATGTTCAACGGCTCCTCCTTGACGTGGATCGCTGACCTGTAAAGGAATGGATGAAATATGTTGTTCATTATTTTATACATAAAGACATACGATAGTGCAGGAAACTGTTACATGTCCACCAGTGTGCCTTAGTCCCATAGTCCACCCAGGTAGAACCTACTGTCGTACAGTGGTGAATGTGTGAACTCCCATACAATTAAACACAAATTCAAATGAGTGCCACAAGCCCTGATTTCCCCCATGCACTACCAAGGTGTTGGAGCACACAGCTTTGAACTAAACCTGTGTCTCTGTCTGTCTGGTGGTTGGTCAGTGAGGTGCAGACGGGGGTCTACAGTGGTGGTGAAGTCCGAGAGATCCTCTTATGAATATCTGAGTTGTTCGCGTATAAGGCTCTAGGGAATCAACCCTTCACCCTGGGTCACATATTTTATCACGCTGCTATTTGTTAAAGGTAATTAGAAAGATTGTGAGGGAGAAGCCCCTCAGCACAATTAACACGGGATGGAACCAGACAAAACAACTAAGAAATCACTCAAATAGCCTCCCTCTTCTACAGAATGTATACTAGACATTCCATATTAATAAACATAAGGTATATTCATCTTTTTCAGAGAAAACATTCATAGAATTTGATGACAATAACGGACATCAGCCTGAATTACGTTGCTAAACAGCATGTAACAACAACCATAGTATTTGTGAAAGGATAGTTCAACATGAAACATCACTTCCAGTCTTAAGCAATTGCATCAACATTTTTATGACCAAAATGTGACAACGGTTTATACTCAGACTTGGTTGGCCATCAAGAGTTCACTGATGGCACCTTTGTTGACTTAAAATATATCTAAAAAAAACAAAAACAAAAAAACACACTGCATACTAAATAATGGAGAATTTCTCACCCCCTCTAGTCCCCTCGGAGCAAAGGGGAGTCAAGTTTACTTTAACCTGTTAATAGAAAGTGCAATGCGTCGTTAATATGCAGAGGGGCGTGTCGCTCCTCCAGAGGGAAAAACCTGCAGCTCGTCTCCGACCATTAATCAGCTTCACCTCGGCAGTTCAGTCGGACATACATGATACATGTTTTGAACTCTAAATGAATGAATATCTTTAGCCACTGTCAATAAACGCAGTGTGAAAACACTGAAACACAGGTCTGAGTGGGCACATTACCCCCTCCGGAACAACAGAGTGTGAGCGGATGTACGGGGCTACTAACAAGAACAATAATGCTGTCACACACAAACAAGGCTTAACATGATCCGGGGCCCTACTCAGGGAAAGGGTTTGTGGTTGCGATGATAAATCTGACAAAACCTAATTATTTTTGACACGTCGGATGCATCAGGGAATCCCTGTGGACTAAGAGGGAGTGAGAGAGGGGGAGAGAGAGAGAGAGGGAGAGAGAGAGAGAGAGAGAGAGAGAGAGAGCAAGAAAAATCCTTATCAAGTACTCTCTGTATTAGAACATGTCTGGCAGCCATCTCCTGGGTTGCCTTCATCAATGGCAGGAGGAATTTGAAAATAATTTTAAAAGGTACAGATTACTTTAATATTTATAGCAAAATAAATTCATATTCAGATGTGGTAGCTAGAAGGAGAAGCTTTGCCTTTTTAGGATGCTCGGCGGCGTGATGAATATTTCTGTTCCCTTCTCAACCCACACACTCAAGAGGAGAAACCAGAATAAACAGAACTCTCCCCTCTAGAAGAGAGGGATGAAACGATTATCTGGGATTCATTTATATACACTCATTCTAGTTATCTGGTAACACATCTATTGAATTGAATTTGTTGTCGTAAATAAAAACAATGCACAATATTCATAGTCAGAGCTACCATTCTAATCAACAGTCATATGTTTTGATATTTTGATGTTAAGTATTTGATATCTCTCCCAATGAATATTTTTACAAAAAAACATATACAGTGCCATCAGAAAGTATTCACACCCCTTGACTTTCCCACATTTTCTTGTGTTACAGCCTGAATTTAAAATGTATTAAATTGGGGCCTCCCGGGTGGCGCAGTGGTCGAGGGCACTGCATCGCAGTGCTAGCTGTGCCACCAGAGACTCTGGGTTTGCACCCAGGCTCTGTCGCAGTCGGCCGCGACCGGGAGGCCCGTGGGCCCAAGCGTCGTCCAGGTCAGGGAGGGTTTGGCCGGTAGGCATATCCTTGTCTCATCGCGCACCAGCAACTCCCGTGGCGGGCCGGGCGCAGTGCATGCTAACCAAGATTGCCAGGTGCACGGTGTTTCCTTCAACACATTTTTGCGGCTGGCCTCCGGGTTGGATGAGTGCTGTGTTAAGAAGTAGTGCGGCTTGGTTTGGCAGTGCAGCATGGCTTTCGACCGTCGTCTCTCCCGAGTCCGTACGGGAGATGTAGCGATGAGATAATTACTAACAATTGGATACCACGAAATTAGGGAGAAAAAGGGGGTAAAAAAAAAAAAAGTAAAAAATGTATTAAATTGAAATGCTGTGTCACTGGCCTACACACAACACACCATCATTTCAAAGTGGAATAATGTTTTTCGAAATTACAAATTAATGAAACATGAAAAGCTGAAATGTCTTCAGTCAAGAAGTATTCAATCCCATTCTTATGGTAAGCCTAAATAAGTTCAGGAGTAAAAATATGTTTAACAAGTCACACAGTAAGTTGCATGGACTAACACTGTGTGCAATAATAGTGTTTAACAAGATTTTTGAATGACTAGTTCATCTTTGTACCCCACACATACAATTATCTGTAAGGTCCCTCAGTCGAGCAGTGAATTTCAAACACAGATTCAACCACAAAGACCAGGGAGGTTTTCCAATGCCTCACAAAGAAGGGCACCTATTGGTAGATGGGTAAAACAAGAAGAAGCAGACATTGAATATCCCTTTGATAATGGCGAAGTTATAAATCACACGTTGGATGGTGTAACAATGAACCCAGTCACTACAAATATACAGGCATCCATCCTAACTTAGTTGTCGGAGGAAGGAAACAACTCAGGGATTTCGCCAATGGTGACCGTAAAACAGTTACATAGTTTAAAGCCCGTGACATGAGAAAACTGAGGATGAATCAACAACATTGTAGTCACTCCACAATACTAACCTAAATGACAGAGTGAAAAGAAGGAAGCCTGAACAGAATAACAATATTCCTAAACATGCATCCTGTTTGCAATAAGACACGAAAGTAAAACTGCAACAAAATGTGGCAAAGAAATAGACTTTATGACCTGAATACGAAGAATTCTGTTTGAGGAAAATCCAACACAACACATCACTGAGAACCACTCTTCATTCACAAGCATGGTGGTGGCTGCATCATGTTATGGATATGCTTGTCATCGGCAAGAACTAGGGAGTTTTTTAGGATAAAAAGAAACGACAGGGAAAATTTTCTTCCACTTTGACAATACAGAGTATTCTGTGTAGATCGTTGACAAAAAACTGACAATGAAGTTCATTTTAATCCCACCTGGTAACACAACAAAATGTGGAAAAAGTCAGCGGGGTGTGAATACTTCCTGAAATACATTCAACTCCTTGGTGATCTCCCTCCAGCTTTCTAATAAATCATTTTGTGTTTAACATGTTGCAACAAACATGCTACATTGGCGATATTAATCCCAATTGGAGACGCACGGGCCAGGACCAGACGGTGGTCAGTAGCACAGCCATTAGACACCCACAGCACAACCCTTGCCCCTCATCGTCACAGGCATAGCTCACAGCTTTCCCTTGCATCCATTATAAACCACTCGCATGCTTGTGTGGTTGGAGAATGAATAAAAGAAAGGAGAAAAAGTATTAGTCCTCGTTGTGGCTTTACACTGTATTAGAGAGCCATTGGGTGAGTCATTCAGTCGTTAATTGCTAGCTGGCTTTATGACGTCTGGACTAAATGCCTAGGCTCTGTGTCTGATAAATACCAGCTATGTGTGTGCGCGTGACGTTCATGTGTGTGTGTGTGTTGTGTGTGTGTGTGTGTTGTGTGTGTGTGTGTGTGTGTGTGTGTGTGTGTGTGTGTGTGTGTGTTGTGTGTGTCTGTGGTTCATAAGTGCATCTTGGACAGAGACTCATCACCATCATTTTATGATCCCTGGTAATCCCGCTCTGCATGAGGCACGGCAGGGACGCAAATAACATCATTAGCTATGTGTCGTAAGTTAGTGAGGGGCGGGGGCACGATCAGAGGGCAGAGTGACACACATGATAGCATCTGAACATGGATTATTTATGGTTATCAAGGAGTGTGGAGGGTTATAAAGTACATACAACATCTTAATGGCCTTAGATAATAACGCAACATAAAAAAAACAAATCTCTTTTATTCAAAGTGAAACTGTTTTTACTTTAGCAGCACCCTAATGTACTGTGATTCTAGCTAGCACACCTAGTTCCTGTCTTCTTTAGTATTTTCCTCTAAAGCATACCCTGGAGGGCACACACACACATAAATGGTAACATGCCTGGAGCTATCTGAGTCGCTGTTTGGCTGATAGCATTAACCTCTAGCAGTGTGTGTGTGTGTGTGTGTGTGTGGGGGGGGGGGTTGTCTAATTGTTCGATTCACTCGGTTTGTGAAGTTTCCCCGCTCTCTCCTGAGGACCGTCTGGTATGTACTCTTTAGTTAGTTTTACTCTCCCTTCATTATCAAGTGCAGGCCATAGAGAGCCCACTCATAAAAACACATTTCGTCCACTTTGAGGATGTTGCGGCCGTGTAAAGGTCGGAGAGCGGTCGTGGCGGCAGCCTCCACAGCAGCCCCTCACACTGAGGCGAAGTCGTCTGAGAGACAGAGTCTCCTGTTCTGTCCGTAATTAAAAGTTCAACAACGTGGGGGAAGTGGATACACAGGGATCCTGTCCCTCTTACTCTGGCCCATTTCCCAAAGGAATAAACACATCCAAACAAATTAATGTGTGGGTTAGGCCAGTTCCTCTCAGAACAGCCAGTCCCCTTCTTAGATACTGAACTGGCTTAATTCCCAGTGCTACTCCAGAGATGGCTAGCAAGTTAGCTACTGTGGCTGGGCTTGCATCGTTGATTTCAAATGGGGGGGGGGAGTAAGGAAGTGTGTGGGGGATGGAGGAAGTACTGGCTAAACATACAGCGCCCCTGTTGCTCCATTTCCTATCTTTGGCGGGGTAAACATGGACTCCAGTGACACGTGTGACATCACTGCTTAAAGGGAGAGCACATTTGTAACATACACATTCCTGAAATCCACACGACATCCATTTTTAACGGCCCTCTCTCTGGGCTCCATTAAAAAAGATAGAGAAGGCAACGATTTTAAAGTAATTAATGACACAGTTAGCTGCTAAATATTAATATGGACGGTCTTGAATAAAATATGACTTCTAAACCCCTACAATACAGACATTGGAGTAATTCAAACCAAATGTGTAATTATCATCCTTTTATAGGTTATAACTGAAAGCCATGTATGTAAACCTCACCTCAGGTGTGGCACAATGTGTCATTGAAATTAAGATGTCTTTGAACCGCCAAACTATGCTGGTGATTTAGTACTAAAATCAAATTGGCCCCCAAAAACCTCCCACTATGTTATAATCTAGTAAAGACTTTTAACAAGCTACGATGCTAACAAAAGACAGCTATGGGGAGAGTGGGGATCCACTGTTGCTACTGTATCATCTGGTACATGGAACAGAGGGGGAGGTCTGTTACCAACTCTCTGTGTTACAGTGAACACACTGAGGTAGGTGTGTGTGTGTGTGTGTGTGTGTGTGTGTGTGTGTGTGTGTGTGTGTGTGTGTGTGTGTGTGTGTGTGTGTGTGTGTGTGTGTGTGTGTGTGTGTGTGTGTGTGTGTGTGTGTGTGTGTGTGTGTGTGCGTGCGTGAATCGCCACCAACGAGAAGCCACTGAGTGCTACTTACATGTGTGCCTGTGGGGAGTATCCTCCGGGGCTGCTGTGGCCGTTGGTGTCCAGGTGATCCAGCGATCCGTTCAAGTCGTCGTGACTGGACTGGAGCAGGTTGGGGGGGCTGCTACCCATCATTCCTGGGGGGCTGCCACCCATCAATCCATGGGGGCTCCCGCCCATGAATCCATGTGGGCTACCACCCATCAATCCATGGGGGCTACCGCCGAGCATACCAGGGGGGCTCCCGCCCATTAAACCATGAGGACTGCCTCCCATCAAACCAGACGAACTGCTGTTCATCAGACCAGGGTTCCCCAGTAGAGGCAGGGAGGTCTCAGCCAGCGCCGCCTGGGAGGGAGGGAGGAAGGGAGAGGGGGAGAGGAAGGGGTAGAGAAGAGGGAGGAAGAGGGTGTGAGAGAGAAGGAGGGATGTTGATGGAGAGAGGGGAGGGAGTGAGAGATGGAGAGAGTGAAGGGAGAGAAAGGAAGAGAGAGAGAGAGAGAGAGAGAGAGAGAGAGAGAGAGAGGGGGGGTTAGAGACAACTGGGTATTCATATTACAGGCCACCATGAAGATAAACCTCACACTTGAAAGAAAATTCCATCCAAAAACTATCTTTTGGCATTTGTTTCAATAGTCCATTGTTGATATTGTCCCAAAATGTTTTGCATGTCAGCAATCAACGTTCAAGATATATAACTTTTAATATACAGATAATACGAGTGAAGACTTTTGACAAGCTATTAGGCTAACAACTGGATGTTTATTAGAGGATTTATATTACTAATGATTGGATAGTTTTCACTGATGGTTTATTCGACTCAATATAACTCCACACAATGAAAGATTTTAATGTCGCTGATATCACCATCTTTCGATGACTATTAAACAGACCAAAAAAATGATATAGAACTCCTGACACTTTTGCCTCCTGCGCATTAAAGTTATATTTGTGATTAAAATGTAACGTTTTTGCCATGAGCACCTTGCTGGCTGGCCAACAGCATTGAAGCCAAATCATTTATGACAGCTTGGATAAATATGAATGCAAATGCTATCAATCTGAGCCTGTAGTCAAGCTGAGAGAGAGAAAGAGCTGGTTCTGCTCTAGCCACAGGGTGGCCTCCATTCTCACTGATATCAACCAGACAGATGGAGAGGGAGGGAGAGAGAGGAGAGGGAGGAGAGCGAGAGAGGGAGGAAAGAGAGACCCTCCACTCAACTTTAGCCACTTTCGTTCTGCCTCTCCCTTGCTGACTAATGAACATACAATACAGGAGGCCGAGGTCTTAAGAACTACTTCCATTTAGCCACACAGAAACCACACACATAGACAGCTGTAGGCTATAGCACCCACGATACAATGGAGGGGAATCAGTCACATTTTGTCTAGCGTACACGATCTGACAGAGCAACCGCAGCTTAATGCTGGGTGTTTACCTGTAAGCTGGCGTTTAAAGCAGCTCCATAGCCCAGGCTGGAGGGAAGGTTCTTCACAAGCGTCGGGCTTCTACACCAGGAAACACAAATACACAAAACATTTTGAAATAAACATTCTTACAAAATGGCATATTGCAACATATAGTTTTTTTTTATATCTAATTCTAATATCATTGTATATTAAACAGTGAAACATTCAAGTGGTGTAACATTTAAAATACGTATTTCTCCTCATAGCTGTGACATTTAATCACATTAGAATGATCGGCAGCCTTTGAACATACACCATATACTGTATTACAGGGCTATTTTGAAATGGCTGATTATTAGTGGTAATACGGTACAGGCCCTAGGACTAGGTGGGGAGTTAGAGTGACAGCTCTGCTCTAACGTACCCTGTTATCTTCTGAGACCTGCGTTTCTGGTACTCCATCTCATCCACCGTCCACACGGCCCCCTTCACGTTCTCCACGCGCACAAAGCACTTGTGCAGACTGAGGTTGTGGCGAACGGCGTTCTACAGATGAAAAAAAAAAACAGAGAAAGGTCACGGAAAGAGTCATTTTAATTTTTTATTTTTTTATTATCCACCTATGAAAGGGAGCAAAAAAAAAAAACGAAGCGAAATTGATTTTTTTTGTTGAAATTCTTAACGTTCACGCACCATTGATTTAATTAGTAAAAGTGAGCGAGTACGAATGCACTTACAAGTCACACACAGTACATATCAATCAGTGTAAGTAGGCTGAGAGGAAGTAATCAGCATAGCGAATGGTGACAGAAGTGGTAATGCTGTGGTGGAGATGGTGATGTCAGTAGCAAGCAGCAGCCCTCAACCCTCTGCTCTAGTCTTCATGGCAGTATCTTTAGAAGATGACAGTAGCAGAGATTTGAGGCACTTCCCATCCCGGTGGCTAACGGCTAACCCCGGTGACAATATGAGGTGTTGGGGATAAGAGGAGGGGGAGGGTTGGTGTGAAGGGTATGACTCGTGTGTGTGTGTGTGTGTGTGTGTGTGTGTGTGTGTGTGTGTGTGTGTGTGTGTGTGTGTGTGTGTGTGTGTGTGTGTGTGTGTGTGTGTGTGTGTGTGTGTGTGAGGAGGTTTTGTGGTAGGCTGACAAGGACGTGTACTATATCGAAATAGTCTGTACACGCGGTCAAGATAGGAGTCAAATGAATGATCAGATCTTGACACCTTTTTGTTGTAACATTGTCACAAACGTTGCAAAAACGTTGCTATCAAAATGACCTGAGATATCCATGCATTAATGCATGTCCATGCAAACACTAAATACATGCAAAAAAGAAAATCAACAAAAGAAATACAATATTCTTCCCCGACCTTCCAGATAAATCCAAATTCAAACATGCATCAAAAAGCCTACAAATAATAACCTTTGCTTTAATATCGCCTGCTTTCACATGCATATTTTCCCCAACGAGGTATACAGTTTTTTCCCTTTAAGAAACGAGATTCTCTAAAAGAAAAAAGAAAAAACATAAGAAGATCTTCGCATCTGACCTGAAAATCCCAGGATTTGATTGATCTTAATGCCCATGGCTCTGAATATGATCAGTTTAATATTAATGAGATAATGAGCAGTTTTATTATGCATGCTATACAGTTAGAACTAATAAGCTGCTGGGGAGCGAGGAGCTGAGCAGAGAGGAGGCAGGATCCTCCAGTCTCAGAGCTCATGAGACCAAGCTCAGATATTAAATCACCTTTTATTTTTTTCTGCTCAGTTAATCACATGACACGCCCATCACAGAACATCCCTCTAACGCCTTACAAAGGAAATGTGGGAGCTCAAAATGTAAATGTATCACCTAGGTTATTGTGAAAGAGAGAGGGACTGAGATATTTCTAATGGCCATTTTGCACACTTCTCTATATCACAACTGGGCCTTCCAAAAGAAGTGTAATGTGTGTGTGTGTCAGAGAGAGAGAGAGAGAGAGAGAGAGAGAGAGAGAGAGAGAGAGAGAGAGAGAGAGAGAGAGAGAGAGAGAGAGAGAGTAAGAGAGAGTGTAATGTGTGTCAGAGAGAGAGAGAGTGTAATGTGTGTGTGTGTCAGAGAGAGAGAGAGAGAGAGAGTGTAATGTGTGTGTGTGTCAGAGAGAGAGAGAGAGAGAGAGAGAGTATGTGTAATGTGTGTGTGTGTCAGAGAGAGAGAGAGAGAGAGAGAGAGAGAGAGAGAGAGAGAGAGAGAGAGAGAGTGTAATGTGTGTGTGTCAGAGAGAGAGAGAGAGTGTGTAATGTATGTAATGTGTGTGAGTGTCAGAGAGAGAGAGTGTGTAATGTGTGTGTGTCAGAGAGAGAGAGAGAGAGAGAGTGCGTAATGTGTGTGTGTGTGTCAGAGAGAGAGAGAGAGTGAGAGAGAGTATGTAATGTGTGTGTGTGTGTCAGAGAGAGAGAGTGTGTAATGTGTGTGTGTGTGTGTGTGTGTGTGTGTGTGTGTGTGTGTGTGTGTGTGTGTGTGTGTGTGTGTGTGTGTGTGTGTGCATGTGTGTCAGAGAGAGAGAGAGAGCGAGTGTGCAAGGTGTGTGCTGGTTAATGACCAGTCAGTGATAAAACAATTGACTAAACAAGTCAAAAAGACACAGTGTGCAGCACACCCTTGTGGATCAGTAATCACACACCGACATCATTTGCATCCCAAATCCACATTAATTCACTTTGCTAAACCCAGTGCTCTGATATGCTTTGCATGCTGATGAGAGGTGGATATATTCTGATCACCCCCACCCTCTCCTTGTCCTGAGTATCCACAATGGCCACTGGCTCTTACTGGCGAACTAATTATGCTGAAGGTGGTTGAGAATAAAAGCCTGATACATGTAGTGTTGGGTTAGAGGGAGGGAATATACTTATCAGCAACACACACTCACTTCCCCCAAAACAGACGCATCAAGAAGACAATTTTAACTGTGCAGGAGAGGCAGGCAAGGAAAGTTGTTTAGGACAGAGATACAAATGAGTCCTTTTGTCCTGGTAAATAAAGTGCATTCTCTCCTTGACAGGCTAATTCTCAATTTGGGTCTCATTTAGTTTCGGCTGAACGACCATAAACCCACAGTCGGACACGCGGCCGCCAGCCCGCCACTATGAGCTATGGTGTGTGTATAGGAGCACACGGGCCAGACACTAAACACAAAACCCCCTGCCACAGCCCCAGCCTCCCTAGGCAAACAACCATATTTCAGACTAATTAACCAATGATATGCAAGAGAGGCTGGGTGGGTGTGGGAGGAGGGATGAAGAGAGAGAGGAAGAGAGAGAGAGAGCGAGAAAGATAGAGAAAGAGGAGAGAGAGAAAGAGAGAGAGAGAGAGAGAGAGTGAGGGGGGGGGCAGGAGGAGATGTAATACAGTGCATGGTAACAAAAGGTGCGGATGATTGAGTGGCTGTATTGTAATTAGCGTGCCAGGCCCCACTCCTCATCCACAGCCTCGCCTATTAATTGCGCCAAATTAGAAAACGATATCAGAGGCAGAGTTATTCTTTCACTTGTCATCTGAGAGAAAGAGGTTAGGAAAAATCCAATCTATTCAAGAGGTCAGGTTAAAGAGAGGGGAGTGGGATACTAATCTGTTGGTGTCAAGTAAATAAATGTTCCTCCAAGCTTTCCTTACTGCAGGTATGGCACAAAGAGGTGTCTCTAGATGAGGAGGTAGTGTTCTCTAAGGCTGTAAGAGTAGGTTTAGGGTAGGTACCTTCCAAGTAGCTGCGTTGCGTCTGAAGTAAGCGAACGTGCGGGTGAACCAGCTGTAGATTTCATTAAGCGTTAACTGCATGTCGCCGGACTCCATGATACCCTGAAATGAGACGCCATCAAATAATGGTTTACTAAAACTAGGCGGCATGACACACACTCTCAGAGCTGCCTGCGATTCAAGCAGCAATTCATTGACAGCTAATCAGGCAAAGTTAAAAATAAAAAAAATTCTCCCACTCACCTGCCTTATGAGGGTTGCATAAGTAAATGGCGGTCTGACATCGGCATTCTTATAAAACTCATAGTTTGGGGCGATCTCTGGAAAAATAAATACTGTGTCACCACCTGAAATAATTGGTAAATTTTATTCCTCGTGGTATTGGAATTGGTTTAGGGTTTCATCAAATTAAAAGAGGGAGAGAGAAAGAGAAGAGGGAGGAGAGGGCAGCACACATCAAATCAGCATTTTCCATGTTCCAAAATAGATTTTCCATTAATCTCTCTCATGAGAAATCTTAAACACTAATACCTCCATATCAAATTAGATCAATGTAGATATTTTGTATGAACTTGAATAATGATGCATATTTTATGCTAAACACCACAGAGTAAATATAAACATCCAAGACGGGACTTTTAAAATGCAAAGAGCTTAATACATAGAACATCTAAACGTTCAAACTTAATTGACATTCACGTCGTTTTTTTAACAGCTCAGAAAACATTATGGTCTATTGACATATAGATTGATTATACAGAGGCCTTCTTCCCTATTTAAATCTAACATTCCATACTGGAATAAACCCTGTGTGGCTGTAAAACAACAACTATTAGTGACAATGTGTTGACAGGAGTCCAACACAGTATTCAACTCAATTCAATGAACCCAACTTCATTAATGATCATAACAGTCGGTGACTGGGCTTAGTGTAGAGGGTCTGACCTGAAGACAGTTGCATGGAGTATTTGTCGGAGTGGCGTCTGCGCATGGCGCCCATGCTGGGGACGTTGGCGGCGCTGAGCAGGGAGGGCACCTGGGGCACCTGGGACATGGGCGTCACGGGGGCGCTGGGCGTGGTGGGGGTCTGAGGTACGTTCGGAGGGGACACCGACGGCAGGTTCTTCGACATGGTGACGCTCGATACCAAGTTCAGCTGATTAAGGAGGACAGGAGTGAGGTGACCGAGGGAGTGAGGAAAGGAAGGAGGGGGGGGGGGGGGGAGGAGGGCGAGACAGGGTAGAGTGAAAGAGGGAGAGGAAGAGAGAACATGGGAAAGAGAGCGGGGGAGAGAAAGACAGAGAGAATTAGGATTGAGGGCGAGAATGAGGAAGTAGAGGCAGGAGAGAGAAAGAAAGACGGTTTTACATTAGAAGGGGCTCTCTGACAAATGAGAGTGGATTCTCTCTACAGCTGTGGTTCCACTAATAAGCTGTGTTAGAGGAAGCAACCAATCTCCACTAATTAAAGGATAAAATTGTATCATAAGAATTCTAATTAGAGCACGCTGTTAAAGATGATCTAATGATCAGCCATCCGTGTTATCCCAACCACCATCTCTAGCCCACATAGAGACAACTCTCCGTGTCGTGTGTACTAAACTGTGGTAGGGAGATAGCCAGAGACAGCCACCACCACCTGGTTACAGCTGGCTACAGATGGCCAGGCCACAGCTCAGGCAACCCTGACCATTCCTGGATACAAAACAAAAGCGATACGGCTACTTTCCTCTTTGAAACCCGTGCAGAGTCCGCTAACGCTAACTGAAACCCGTGCAGAGTCTGCTAACGCTAACTGAAACCCGTGCAGAGTCCGCTAACGCTAACTGAAACCCGTGCAGTCTGCTAACGCTAACTGAAACCCGTGCAGAGTCCGCTAATGCTAACTGAAACCCATGCAGAGTCTGCTAACGCTAACTGAAACCCGTGCAGAATCAGCTAATGCTAACTGAAACCCGTGCAGAGCCTGCTAACGCTAACTGAAACCTGTGCAGAGTCCGCTAACGCTAACTGAAACCCGTGCAGAGTCTGCTAACGCTAACTGAAACCGGTGCAGAGTCCGCTAACGCAAACCTGTGCAGAGTCCGCTAACGCTAACTGAAACCCGTGCAGAGTCCGCTAATGCTAACTGAAACCCGTGCAGAGTCTGCTAACGCTAACTGGAACCCGTGCAGCGTCTGCTAACGCTAAATGAAACCCTTGCAGATTCTGCTAACGCTAACTGAACACCGTGCAGAGTCCGCTAACGCTAACTGAAACCCGTGCAGTCCGCTAACGCTAACTGAAACCCTTCACTTATCCACAGAGCTTTTCGCCTTCTTTTTTAATATCTCTTTTTTTTATTTTTACGTTGGGCACATGTGATGTGATTGTAGGGGTTCCAACCAACCCGAGTGGAAATTTCCACCCTGACCTTTGGGTCTCTGTGCTAATTTAGCTGGAATGGAAATGACATCATTACATATTCTACACCAAATTGTCTTAATTGCGAATGGGACGAGTGGAATGCTGGCGAATGTCGTGAACGTGACTGGAGGTCTCTTTGAAAGGGGAGCAGGGTTGTAAAAGAGAGCGTGAGAGGCCTCAATAATAATTTGCGACAGCATGTGTTGATAAATACAGTGAGATGTCAGGTCGGAGAGACTCTGGTGCATCTATGGCTTTCAGCTGATCATTATAGCACCACTTAAAGCTAATGAGCTGATACTGGGAGGTATCTGTCTGGGCTGAGATGACTGGCAGCTAGATAATACTGTAAGGCCTGTACTGACAGCAGTACTTCTGTAGCTCAGTTGGTGTAGTATGGCGAGTGCAACGCCAAGATAGTGGGTTTGATTCCCGGGACCACCCGTTAAAAAAAAAAAATATATATATATATATATGCACGCATGGCTGCAAGGCATATAAATGGCATATATTTATGACATAAATGGAAATGGAAGAACATTCCATAGGACTGCATAGGCTAGCTGTGGCCTTAGTACAAGTTTACTCTACTGCACAGTGGAAAGACTGACGAGTGTAAGTTTCAAAAACATGCACGTCAGCTGATTTTTTTTTTTTTAAAGGTGTAAAATACAAAATGCTAATTCATTATTATCTTCACGTGCTAATTATGTCATTTAATTACGGAATAATAATGACGATGGACAAGTCATATCCATCATTGTCTGAGACAGAAAGGCTTTACTACTTTTGGGAGGAAAGTAGACTAGACTACAGCAACTGTCACTGTAGAACACAGCACAGACAGTAAACTAGCGTGATAATTGAAAAGGAAAATGTATATTGTCATTTCTTTCCCCTACGACAGCTTCCAAAACAGTGTATTTGATGTGTATAATACAGGAATCTCCACATAATTCACAACAGCTCAGGTCAGGTCAAGGCACCAAACTAACCAGGTCTTTGAAGTCTGATCCTACTTAATCCCCAATTCATTCAAAGCATCAGAAACACACACACACACACACACACACACACACACACACACACACACACACACACACACACACACACACACACACACAGTGAACAGTCATTACGTGTTACATGTTCAACACAGGGACCCACAAAGGGTTTGGACACGCTGTCAAACACAGCAAAAATGCACTCCATAATAAATCCTATCAGTGCGCGTGTGTGTGTGTGTGTAATAGCATGTATATTATAGTGTTAAGATTCCGTCTTCTTTTTCCCCCCTCCTCTCCCCCCCACCAGGTACGGCAACAAGCGTAACATGTTTGCAGGCATACAATCCGAGTATTTGCAAAATGGAATTTATTAAAGCCCTAACTGAGTGGGAGAGCGAATGAGAGGCAGGGATGAGCACTTTGCCACCTCTCTGCTCATCTGAATATATATATTCAAGGTTGGGTCTGGGAGAGAGAGAGAGAAAAAAACCTCATTATTCTGGGCCTTGCAGCCTTGGTAACTTTTCATCCATCCATGGCATGGCCAAAAGGTAACATTTAATGGAGTGCCATTCAGAGAGTAAATGGGGTCATATAATAGACAGTGCGCCCAGCGCGAGGAACACCTTGTGTTGGGCTACTGATAGCTGTTAAGGGTTGCAGTGATGAACCAACAGGACTCATTTCAGCAGCCGGCAATACATTCACACTATTAATATTTATCAAATATGTGGGCTGTTTCAACCCCAGCCATGTTCGGGGTGTAAACCCATGCTATGATATCTATTACCCATCTCCTATTGCGGTGGATGCAACACCCCCCCCCCCGCATATAACATGTGTTATCCACATGTAGTCATTTTCATATGCCAAAATCTACAGTATAACTATGCTCCGCTCTAGTTCTACAAAAAGGGGGAGCCTTAAAACTGAAGCTGGAGAGAGTTTGCTCATTTAACGATCTCTGTACGAATTACGCATCATCAAATGCAATTAGCAGTTATTTCATGTGCGGTTTATGTAATGCAATACTTCATTAACATTATTCATTCATATGCAGTCTTGGATTACAGTCCTGAACATTCTTTATTAGACTAGATGTAACCAGGCTGCCGGAGTTTTGAAGATAATTTTTTTTTTTTAAAGGAAAAAAGTGATTGAATAATAAATTGGAGGAAAGCAGATGATTCCTGACGGGTTTGCAGGATAATTATTCTATCTTGTGATTCTACTGTATTCAATGGAGCATTATTCCATTGAAATGAGGCACTTACTAAGCAGCAGCAACCTACTAACAATGTTTCTGCTCTCTCATTTTTTTTAAACTGCTTTAAAATTGAGGCAAATAATACTAACAAAAATGATGCATTGTTTTTGCACATGTAATATAGTTTTTTGGGGTTTATCATTGAAATACATTTGTATCGTGAGTGTATCCATATTCAATGCAAATATATACTAAAGTGAAATAGTGTCAAATAGATATTTGCCAATTTTAGCCGATATTTGTAGGATTCTGTATCCATTTTAGGCCTATCTTATTGCATACTTATTACTGGGCTATTTCATTGCTCATCATCTTTACCAGTACAGCTATCATTTGAGGTGTTTGTTGTCCAAATGAAACGTATTTTCATTTCTCTCACTCTACTCTAAGTGCTGCTTTGGACTGTGGCGCTAAGCAGCTATTGCGCTGCAAACAGGTTGTTTTGACCATTATATCTATCACAATGAAATGGCCCAGCGTTTTGGCAAAGGACTCAAGCCTGTGATTTAATACACTCCTGGCTCTATTGTCCTCTCTGTCATAGACTGAGATGTATCTGATGGGAGAGGTGTAACCTGGTATTGCCTTTCCATCCCACTATCATCCCCCTATCCCTCCGTCCATTTTAACTGCTGACTGGTTAAACTGTTTCATTTCATCTGCTGGGGCTCAT